>NC_041401.2:57855609-57860609 GCF_900747795.2 Erpetoichthys calabaricus | reverse complement strand
GCCTCCTTCCAATGCAAAATCAAAGGGCGTTCAGACAGTAAAAGGGCTCTCTTTTGTTAATAGAGAGATCCAAACTGTGGACAAGCCCCAGATTAAAAAGGAGATCCCAAAAGAGAAACGGGGGTCTCCTGATAAAGTAGAAATGGGCGTAAACAGTATAGAGGCGGCTATAAAACCTTCCTCAGCGAGAAAAGGGGCAGAGACTGAGTTCCCTGAGTGTTTCCAGCGTCGCAGAGGGAGAATTCTGGGAGGACAGAGACGGTGTTATGGATGCAGACGGCCGGGCCACATTTGGCACAACTGTCCTTGGAGAGAGGGGGATAAAATGGATCACAATTATGAAATTCCCCCTAGGTTCTCCAGGGAAAAGCTCAGAAGGCACAGCCAAGGTCCTACCAGAAGTCCTTCCTGGAGGAAGACATCCCTCGCGGGGCTAGACGCTCACTGCAGAGTTTACCAGCAGCCACACTGCAATGATTACAAAAATGTAACCTGTGGTCTGGGATTAATTACTGTGCTGAGTGGCAGACACTGATTGTGTAATTATACATAAATATTAAAAATTAAATGTAATTAAGTATTAAAATTAGTTTAAAAAGAAGTAAAGTGTTCAGGGAAGCGTATTCAATAAAAGTTTGGACAGTTATGATTGTTTGTGGATTGATTTAAATATAAATATGTGCCATTTTGGTCAGCACTAGATTTATTTCTGATAACAAAAGTGTAAATCAGAGTTTAGAAAACACCTCAGCAGAGACTCCTTGATTGCTAGTGTTGGATTTATTTCTATAAAGAAGCAAAGCATATTACCAAAGAAACACTTTTTAATTAATTATTTTTGTTATCAATTACTTCTTTAATTAACAATAATTTCAATACCAGTGCATTTTGTATCTGTAAAAAGCAAGCAAAGTAAAATGAAAACAGGAAGAAATGAAATTTCCTCTGAATATTAATGATTTTTTTAATTAATATTAAGTCTTCAATCTTTCAATCTTTATTTTGCCATTTTAGCTGCTACCCGTATGTGAAAACTATATTTTTAAAGTATTTTTTAAATTGCCATTTGTAATTTCAAGTTAAAGTGCTAGAAATAAGCAGATCTTAGTTGAAACACTATTAATGTAATGCCTGGTTAAAATAATCCTTTATAAACATTTAGTTTTGTGAAAATGTGTTTTTTGAAATGCAGATTTTTGTTAAAACTGGGCAGCAACCGCTTAATTAAATACTGTATTGGAATGAATTTTGCCTCTTAATGGTAGAATGCCAATTTCCTTTAATTGTCTGATGTATATTGTAATGATTTCTTTATATATTAATTTTTTTTGAAAAGCCGTGCTATTAATTTTTTAGAATTTCTCTACTTTCTGTATATTTTCAAGCAAAAAAAAAAGTTTTCAAAGTTCTAAATTACACAAAACTTTTTTATGGATTAAAAATAAACCTGAAAAATAAAAACCACAGAGGACCTATTTTTGACATTTTCTTTAATTGATTGGAACAGTCACAATACAGATCATGCTTCATTATTTCTGTGCTAGCAGCTCTGTTCTAGCAAGAAGCTTTTGAAACATATTTCTGGAAAATGAAAAGTGGAAAGCTTAATAATTTATATGTGGCAGTTTCTAAAGCTTCTATTTCTGAAGGTTTCAAACCTTTAACAAGGTATGTATGTCAGTCTCTGTAAGTACAAAAAGGTCATGGAATTCAGTAATGTGGTTTTCCCTCTTATCTCACATATGACACATGCTAGAACTTCATAAAAAGGATATAGACATATGTTGATGTCATATGCCAGGGATACACATGCAATATTCTGCACGTAAAATACTGTATATCAGAATGTCTAATGATTTATTGTGTGCATTAGTCCCTTAGTATCATTTAATATGTTATTTCATCAACCAAAATATAGGATAATCCAACATTTTTGGGTTTTTACTAAAGCAAAATTGATAAAGTTACTTAACAGTAATAATGCAATGCATGCCTTGGGGCATTGCTCATATTTATACAATACAATTTATTTTTGTATAGCCCAAACTCACACAAGGAGTCTGATGAGTCACCTTCAAGAAGGCATTATCAATTTTACTTTAACTATAAAATTAATTCAACTAAGTTTCATTGGACACTAGCAGATACTACATTGTGCTGACATCTTGCATTTCTCAAATTAGAATGACTCAAAACAATGTGGGAATTTATGAAATCAATGAGAGAAGGTAAAAATGGTAACTATGTTAAAAAAAACCCTATTTGCATATAAACATGCATTTGTTTTTCTCAAATGCAAAAATGACAGTAATTATAATCACTGAAAAGGCATCAAAGCATCAAACATGAAGAACACAGAATGAAATGTATAACATCTTGTGAAATTGTTAACTGTCTTCAAAAATAAACATTCTAATTCTTTGCTTACAATGTTTAGAAGACAAAGTGTGATAGCAATTTCCACTGCTTGCAATATAAGTGCTTCAGGAAGCAAAATAAAAGACCTAATAAAATAATAAAATGACGTTTCTGGTTTAAACAAATGAAGATGGTTTATTTGAAATAATTGTTATTAGCACTGTTCCATTTCTGAAAGAAAACTGTTCACACAGTGTAACAGTTGACTAAACCTGGCCAAGGAATTATAACATCAGGGGGACCATTGGCTTTGATGGGGAAGACCTTCATACAATTATACTTTAATAATGGACACTAGTTTGGTCTGTACCGTAATGAAGAACAGCATGAAAGGAGACCAGACATGTCACCAAAATCAGACAGACTTTGACTTCACTTATTCTAAAAGATAGTGGACCAAGAATGTTCTTAAGTGTAGCTTATTTTTCTTTCCCCCTCAACTGCCAAGTGCCATTTCTTCTCATAAATTGATTTATCTTAAATTCTCAAATTTTGCTTTATTTACTGAAATGACATTTCCAAATTCCCTTCTTTTGGAGTGCTTACTGGTGCTGCTTTGCATTTGTAAATATGTGCAGTTACTCAGAAATGACTGCTAAACCCCCAGCAATGGAAGGGAGGTTGAAAATTATAAGAAAATATGTCAGATTAAGAACAATTATAAAGTAGGAATATTGTTCCTGCATAAACATTATGGTAGTCTGACTGACATGAACATTTTCCACATATTTTATATTTCAAACGTAGGGAAAGCCTGGTCAGAACAAATTTAGTACAAGACAATGCTCAAGGCTTTCAAAGATGTGCACTAGTAGTGGAAACTAAAGTTCACATGCTAGCGCAACAAAGAACAACAGAATTCCTTATGTACGAGCATAATGGGCCAGAAATGCTACAAGCTTTGTCGCTACCATAACACAGGAAATTTCATAGGTGGTAGCACCTCCTGTCTAAGAAAAGGCCTCTGATAACCATAGAGGTTATGCCGAACCTGTCAGAAGCTCAGGAATGCACGGAGAGTTTAGAGTAGCTAACTGGAATTCCTTGGAGATGGCTCAGGGAACTTCAAAGACATTCCGATGCTGGGACTGCATCCAATAGCAATATAGCAATAACGGAAACCTGGCTAAATAACAAAGATGGGAATGAGTGAAACATAGAGGGATACACATTTTTTAGGAAGGATAGACAGAACAGAAAAGTCCTCTGCAGTTGGATGATGAGCCCCATCTTAGTGAGGACATGTGGCTTCACATGGAAAATATTACAGAAAGATGTCTTATTTTAGGAGTCTGTTAAAGACCACCCAATTCAGACAGTAATTTCAACACACATCTTTTTAGTAATATCAAAAAGGCAAGTTTACAGGGAGATATTATAGTCATGGGGGACTTTAATTATACAATTACTAGCAAAATACCCGTGCTTCGCAGCAGAGAAGTAGTGTGTTAAAGAGGTTATGCAAACATATATATACATATACATATATACATATCTACATATACACATATCTACATATACATATACAGGGTAGGATTCAAAAGTAATGAGCCTTTGTTCAAAAGGACCAATTTATTGAGCAAATCGGTACAACTAATTAATAGTCTTCAAAACAGGCACCTCCTGCATCAATACACTTTTGTAGGCGGCTTTTCCATGACTCGAAGGCGTCCACGTAGGCCGGTTCCGGTATGGCTGCAAGGGCTGCCTTGACATTTGCTTCGATGTCCTCGATCGAGTCGAAGCGTTTTCCTTTCAGCGCTGATTTTAAGCGCGGAAACAAGAAGAAGTCAGAAGGCGACACGTCCGGACTGTAGGGAGGCTGGGGGACCACCGGAACGTTCACCCGGGCCAGGTAGGCGCTCACGATGAAGGCGGTGTGGCTGGGCGCGTTATCGTGGTGAAGCTTCCAGCTGTCCTTGATGTCCCTTCGCTTGCGCGCGACTCTTCTTTTCAGCCTTTTCAGGACTTCCAATTAGTAAGCAGCATTCACGGTCTGTCCTTGCGGGACAAACTCGTAGAGGATGATCCCCTTCACTCCGAAGAAGGCAATGAGCATGGTCTTCGTCTTCAACACGTACCGTTGCTCTAACGAACTTTCCATTCCGCCGTGTAACGCACTACTGCACAGGGGTTCCCGTCAAGGCCGATCCTACCGCTCCGAAAGCTTGGAGCGGTAGGAGCTCCTTTGCGTTGTGAAGCCAACACCCACCGTCGCCGGCAAGTGGGGTGCGCGGCGAGGTACGTTCGCGTCAGAACAAAATGAGGCTCATTACTTTTGAATCCTACCCTGTAAATACATACATATACACATCCACATATACATATATATACACATACAAATTTACACATCTACATATATATATATATATACATATGTAGATATATATACATATCTACATATATATACATATGCACATATATATATATATATATATACAGTAATCCCTCCTCCATCGCGGGGGTTGCGTTCCAGAGCCACCCGCGAAATAAGAAAATCCGCGAAGTAGAAACCATATGTTCATGTGGTTATTTTTATATATTTTAAGCCCTTATAAACTCTCCCACACTATTATAAACAT
>NC_041401.2:57847424-57853009 GCF_900747795.2 Erpetoichthys calabaricus | reverse complement strand
CCCATCAGAGCACGTGCTGACAGCGGATGTGCTCATTGGCTCCCGGCTGGCAGGTAAGGAGAATGAGGAAGTGAACCTACCTCCGGTTGAGTTAAATAACTTTGTAGATGTGCGGGAACTTGAGAAATTAATCGAGCCCGTACGGAGTATTTTGCAGATGATCGAGGCGATAAAGAAGATCGTCGGAGATTTGGGAGCGACAGCCGAAGCGCCGATCAAGAAGGCAGACGAGTACCTGCGGCGGTTAGGTCGACAGCGTCCCATCTTATATGATTTGGTGGTACAGGTGAGTAATGCCAGTACCGTACAGCATACAGGGACGCAGTGTGATCCGGGCCCGCGTTTAATAAGTAGCGGGTGCCAAATCACTGCGTGCCCTACAAAAGAATGTGGGATAATGACAGAAGGGGCGGAGGAAGCACCGATCAATCCGGAGCAGCTGGAAAGTGCTGCCTCCTGGAGCGATACGGTGCTGAAGACGCCGCCTCCTTCCAATGCAAAATCAAAGGGCGTTCAGACAGTAAAAGGGCTCTCTTTTGTTAATAGAGAGATCCAAACTGTGGACAAGCCCCAGATTAAAAAGGAGATCCCAAAAGAGAAACGGGGGTCTCCTGATAAAGTAGAAATGGGCGTAAACAGTATAGAGGCGGCTATAAAACCTTCCTCAGCAAGAAAAGGGGCAGAGACTGAGTTCCCTGAGTGTTTCCAGCGTCGCAGAGGGAGAATTCTGGGAGGACAGAGACGGTGTTATGGATGCAGACGGCCGGGCCACATTTGGCACAACTGTCCTTGGAGAGAGGGGGATAAAATGGATCACAATTATGAAATTCCCCCTAGGTTCTCCAGGGAAAAGCTCAGAAGGCACAGCCAAGGTCCTACCAGAAGTCCTTCCTGGAGGAAGACATCCCTCGCGGGGCTAGACGCTCCGATTCATAATTCTTCTCCGATTCATATATATATATATATATATATACACATACATATATATTATACATATATATATATATATATATATATATATATATATATATATATATATCTTACTCCATAAGACTGCCAAATAATTGATCACTGCAGAGTTTACCAGCAGCCACACTGCAATGATTACAAAAATGTAACCTGTGGTCTGGGATTAATTACTGTGCTGAGTGGCAGACACTGATTGTGTAATTATACATAAATATTAAAAATTAAATGTAATTAAGTATTAAAATTAGTTTAAAAAGAAGTAAAGTGTTCAGGGAAGCGTATTCAATAAAAGTTTGGACAGTTATGATTGTTTGTGGATTGATTTAAATATAAATATGTGCCATTTTGGTCAGCACTAGATTTATTTCTGATAACAAAAGTGTAAATCAGAGTTTAGAAAACACCTCAGCAGAGACTCCTTGATTGCTAGTGTTGGATTTATTTCTATAAAGAAGCAAAGCATATTACCAAAGAAACACTTTTTAATTAATTATTTTTGTTATCAATTACTTCTTTAATTAACAATAATTTCAATACCAGTGCATTTTGTATCTGTAAAAAGCAAGCAAAGTAAAATGAAAACAGGAAGAAATGAAATTTCCTCTGAATATTAATGATTTTTTTTAATTAATATTAAGTCTTCAATCTTTCAATCTTTATTTTGCCATTTTAGCTGCTACCCGTATGTGAAAACTATATTTTTAAAGTATTTTTTAAATTGCCATTTGTAATTTCAAGTTAAAGTGCTAGAAATAAGCAGATCTTAGTTGAAACACTATTAATGTAATGCCTGGTTAAAATAATCCTTTATAAACATTTAGTTTTGTGAAAATGTGTTTTTTGAAATGCAGATTTTTGTTAAAACTGGGCAGCAACCGCTTAATTAAATACTGTATTGGAATGAATTTTGCCTCTTAATGGTAGAATGCCAATTTCCTTTAATTGTCTGATGTATATTGTAATGATTTCTTTATATATTAATTTTTTTTGAAAAGCCGTGCTATTAATTTTTTAGAATTTCTCTACTTTCTGTATATTTTCAAGCAAAAAAAAAAAGTTTTCAAAGTTCTAAATTACACAAAACTTTTTTATGGATTAAAAATAAACCTGAAAAATAAAAACCACAGAGGACCTATTTTTGACATTTTCTTTAATTGATTGGAACAGTCACAATACAGATCATGCTTCATTATTTCTGTGCTAGCAGCTCTGTTCTAGCAAGAAGCTTTTGAAACATATTTCTGGAAAATGAAAAGTGGAAAGCTTAATAATGTATATGTGGCAGTTTCTAAAGCTTCTATTTCTGAAGGTTTCAAACCTTTAACAAGGTATGTATGTCAGTCTCTGTAAGTACAAAAAGGTCATGGAATTCAGTAATGTGGTTTTCCCTCTTATCTCACATATGACACATGCTAGAACTTCATAAAAAGGATATAGACATATGTTGATGTCATATGCCAGGGATACACATGCAATATTCTGCACGTAAAATACTGTATATCAGAATGTCTAATGATTTATTGTGTGCATTAGTCCCTTAGTATCATTTAATATGTTATTTCATCAACCAAAATATAGGATAATCCAACATTTTTGGGTTTTTACTAAAGCAAAATTGATAAAGTTACTTAACAGTAATAATGCAATGCATGCCTTGGGGCATTGCTCATATTTATACAATACAATTTATTTTTGTATAGCCCCAAACTCACACAAGGAGTCTGATGAGTCACCTTCAAGAAGGCATTATCAATTTTACTTTAACTATAAAATTAATTCAACTAAGTTTCATTGGACACTAGCAGATACTACATTGTGCTGACATCTTGCATTTCTCAAATTAGAATGACTCAAAACAATGTGGGAATTTATGAAATCAATGAGAGAAGGTAAAAATGGTAACTATGTTAAAAAAAACCCTATTTGCATATAAACATGCATTTGTTTTTCTCAAATGCAAAAATGACAGTAATTATAATCACTGAAAAGGCATCAAAGCATCAAACATGAAGAACACAGAATGAAATGTATAACATCTTGTGAAATTGTTAACTGTCTTCAAAAATAAACATTCTAATTCTTTGCTTACAATGTTTAGAAGACAAAGTGTGATAGCAATTTCCACTGCTTGCAATATAAGTGCTTCAGGAAGCAAAATAAAAGACCTAATAAAATAATAAAATGACGTTTCTGGTTTAAACAAATGAAGATGGTTTATTTGAAATAATTGTTATTAGCACTGTTCCATTTCTGAAAGAAAACTGTTCACACAGTGTAACAGTTGACTAAACCTGGCCAAGGAATTATAACATCAGGGGGACCATTGGCTTTGATGGGGAAGACCTTCATACAATTATACTTTAATAATGGACACTAGTTTGGTCTGTACCGTAATGAAGAACAGCATGAAAGGAGACCAGACATGTCACCAAAATCAGACAGACTTTGACTTCACTTATTCTAAAAGATAGTGGACCAAGAATGTTCTTAAGTGTAGCTTATTTTTCTTTCCCCCTCAACTGCCAAGTGCCATTTCTTCTCATAAATTGATTTATCTTAAATTCTCAAATTTTGCTTTATTTACTGAAATTACATTTCCAAATTCCCTTCTTTTGGAGTGCTTACTGGTGCTGCTTTGCATTTGTAAATATGTGCAGTTACTCAGAAATGACTGCTAAACCCCCAGCAATGGAAGGGAGGTTGAAAATTATAAGAAAATATGTCAGATTAAGAACAATTATAAAGTAGGAATATTGTTCCTGCATAAACATTATGGTAGTCTGACTGACATGAACATTTTCCACATATTTTATATTTCAAACGTAGGGAAAGCCTGGTCAGAACAAATTTAGTACAAGACAATGCTCAAGGCTTTCAAAGATGTGCACTAGTAGTGGAAACTAAAGTTCACATGCTAGCGCAACAAAGAACAACAGAATTCCTTATGTACGAGCATAATGGGCCAGAAATGCTACAAGCTTTGTCGCTACCATAACACAGGAAATTTCATAGGTGGTAGCACCTCCTGTCTAAGAAAAGGCCTCTGATAACCATAGAGGTTATGCCGAACCTGTCAAAAGCTCAGGAATGCACGGAGAGTTTAGAGTAGCTAACTGGAATTCCTTGGAGATGGCTCAGGGAACTTCAAAGACATTCCGATGCTGGGACTGCATCCAATAGCAATATAGCAATAACGGAAACCTGGCTAAATAACAAAGATGGGAATGAGTGAAACATAGAGGGATACACATTTTTTAGGAAGGATAGACAGAACAGAAAAGTCCTCTGCAGTTGGATGATGAGCCCCATCTTAGTGAGGACATGTGGCTTCACATGGAAAATATTACAGAAAGATGTCTTATTTTAGGAGTGTGTTAAAGACCACCCAATTCAGACAGTAATTTCAACACACATCTTTTTAGTAATATCAAAAAGGCAAGTTTACAGGGAGATATTATAGTCATGGGGGACTTTAATTATACAATTACTAGCAAAATACCCGTGCTTCGCAGCAGAGAAGTAGTGTGTTAAAGAGGTTATGCAAACATATATATACATATACATATATACATATCTACATATACACATATCTACATATACATATACAGGGTAGGATTCAAAAGTAATGAGCCTTTGTTCAAAAGGACCAATTTATTGAGCAAATCGGTACAACTAATTAATAGTCTTCAAAACAAGCACCTCCTGCATCAATACACTTTTGTAGGCGGCTTTTCCATGACTCGAAGGCGTCCACGTAGGCCGGTTCCGGTATGGCTGCAAGGGCTGCCTTGACATTTGCTTCGATGTCCTCGATCGAGTCGAAGCGTTTTCCTTTCAGCGCTGATTTTAAGCGCGGAAACAAGAAGAAGTCAGAAGGCGACACGTCCGGACTGTAGGGAGGCTGGGGGACCACCGGAACGTTCACCCGGGCCAGGTAGGCGCTCACGATGAAGGCGGTGTGGCTGGGCGCGTTATCGTGGTGAAGCTTCCAGCTGTCCTTGATGTCCCTTCGCTTGCGCGCGACTCTTCTTTTCAGCCTTTTCAGGACTTCCAATTAGTAAGCAGCATTCACGGTCTGTCCTTGCGGGACAAACTCGTAGAGGATGATCCCCTTCACTCCGAAGAAGGCAATGAGCATGGTCTTCGTCTTCAACACGTACCGTTGCTCTAACGAACTTTCCATTCCGCCGTGTAACGCACTACTGCACAGGGGTTCCCGTCAAGGCCGATCCTACCGCTCCGAAAGCTTGGAGCGGTAGGAGCTCCTTTGCGTTGTGAAGCCAACACCCACCGTCGCCGGCAAGTGGGGTGCGCGGCGAGGTACGTTCGCGTCAGAACAAAATGAGGCTCATTACTTTTGAATCCTACCCTGTAAATACATACATATACACATCCACATATACATATATATACACATACAAATTTACACATCTACATATATATATATATATACATATGTAGATATATATACATATCTACATATATATACACATATATATACATATGCACATATATATATATATATATATACAGTAATCCCTCCTCCATCGCGGGGGTTGCGTTCCAGAGCCACCCGCGAAATAAGAAAATCCGCGAAGTAGAAACCATATGTTCAT
>NC_041401.2:57589924-57839924 GCF_900747795.2 Erpetoichthys calabaricus | reverse complement strand
GAGCGTTTCTATAAACTTTATTTAAACTTTCGTTTTACACCGTGGTTTGTTTCCCTTATGAACATGCTTGTATGCTTAACTCGCTCCGTTCTCAATTGTTTAATTAATTTTTTGCTCTTCGCTGTTTGCGGCTGTTCCTCCATTTCCCCCTACTTCGTTCTTTTATCTCGCAAATATGTTATTGCAATCCTTAACGGGAGCGTTTCAATAAACTGATTGAAAATAGTTTTGCATTTACCTTTTTAGTAAAAGGCGAGCTTTTAAGCCTGAGAAATCACCCCGTAAATGCACACGTTTAATTGGACATGTGTTAATATGTATGGTTACACAGTATTAAAAGACAGTGAACAACGTCATTTACCTTCGTTCCCGCGTGCGACTCGTGCTGTAAATCTCTTCCTTGTTTTTAGTTCACGTGATTACGTAGGAGGCGTGATGACGCGATACGTGACTCCGCCTCCTCCATTACAGTGTATGGACAAAAAATATGTTCCAGTTATGACCATTACGCTTTGAATTTCGAAATGAAACCTGCCTAACTTTTGTAAGTAAGCTGTAAGGAATGAGCCTGCCAAATTTCAGCCTTCCACCTACACGGGAAGTTGGAGAATTAGTGATGAGTGAGTCAGTCAGTGAGTGAGTCAGTCAGTGAGGGCTTTGCCTTTTATTATTATAGATATATATATATATATATATATATATATATATATATACACATATCAACATATATATACACATACATATACACACATACATAAACACACACATATACATCCATCCATCCTCTTCATATATACATACATACATAGTGCGTTGTAACACGGGCTGTGATTGTTACATGGGAGGGAGACGACAAATCACAGCTTCCCGCTTTCTAATCGGGCCTGTGATTGGTGCTTTGACTGATGCCTAGATCCCACAGTATATCCCCTTAGGAGAGGCGTTAGGCAAGTGTAATTGAATAGCGGTTGTGCAAGTTTAGCTTTACACCTGTTTTTAAGGCTTATTGACTGAAAGGGGCTTTCATGAAAAAACTTAGGGCTTGGCTACAGGATACACCCTCCACAAGTTAAGGAAGTAAAAATAAAAGTATATAATTCTGTTTTATTTAAACCTTTTAAGTTTGTATGCGGGTGGCATGGTGGCGCAGTGAAAGGTGCCAGGTAGGAGACCCGGGTTCGCTTCCCTGCGTGGAGTTTGAATGTTATCCCCGTGTCTGCGTGGGTTTCCTCCGGGCGCTCCGGTTTCCTCCCACAGTCCAAAGACATGCAGGTTAGGTGGATTGGCGATTCTAAATTGGCCCTAGTGTGTGCTTGGTGTGTGTGTGTGTTTGTGTGTGCCCTGCGGTGGGTTGGCACCCTGCCCAGGATTGGTTCCTGCCTTGTGCCCTGTGTTGCCTGGGATTGGCTCCAGCAGACCCCCGTGACCCTGTGTTTGGATTCAGCGGGTTGGAAAATGGATGGATGGATGGATGGATGGAAGTTTGTATGCGGGTGGCATGGTGGCGCAGTGAAAGGTGCCAGGTAGGAGACCCGGGTTCGCTTCCCTGCGTGGAGTTTGAATGTTATCCCCGTGTCTGTCTGGGTTTCCTCCGGGTACTCCAGTTTCCTCCCACAGTCCAAAGACATGCAGGTTAGGTGCATTGGCGATTCTAAATTGTCCCTGGTGTGTGGGTGTGTGCGCCCTGCGGTGGGATGGCAACTTGCCCGGGGTTTGTTTCCTGCCTTGTGCCCTGTGTTGGCAGGGATTGGCTCCTGTATTTAGGATATAGCGGGTTGGATAATGGATGGATGGACATTTGTATGCATAGCCCTATTTGCCCATTTTCGTTTTTTTTCTTTCTTCAGTAATATTTCAGCAAACCCGGAGCTTGTCAGTTCAAATCCTGGTACTGACACCACTGTGTGACCCTGAGGAAGTCACTTCACCTGCCTGTGCTGCAAAAAACAAAAGTAATGTAACAAATTGAACCTCAGATGTTGCAAGTTGCTGGAATAAAGGCATAAGTAAAATAGATAAATATGTATTATACACATAGGAACTATTCATTTATTTTCAGTTAAGTCATCTGCAGCAAACCTTTATAAATGAGGGTTTCTCCTTTTTAGATAGTGCAAACTGTTTCTTCTTCATTGAGGTTTTCTCTTGGAGAGCTTTTTTCATTTCATTGAAAATTAAAGCAGCAGCTGCCAAAATATGTAGCTTTCTTATTAATTTTTCAACATTGTGTAAAATAACTTTATAAAGTAACATTTTTGGTTTAAATAGTGGTTATCCGTTTACACTAAAATATTACTAAAGAGATACAAAAAAAGTAAAATGCATATGTTCTTTATCTTTAAGGAGATTAAATATTACTGAAGAAAGAAAAAAAAAACTAAAACAGCCAAATGGGGCTATGCATACAAACTTAAAAGGTTTAAATAAAACAGAAATATATACTTTTATTTTTACTTCCTTAACTTGTGGAGGGTGTATCCTGTAGCAAAGCCCTAACTTTTTTCGTGAAAGCCCGTTTCAGTCAATAAGTCTTAAAAAGATATTGACAATAAGCTACGCAAACCCACCAAGACATGGAATCGTTTAAATCAAATATCATTACATCTTCCTTTCTTAATGAGAAGTAAGGCAGTACTTATAAGCTTACATATATATATATATATATATAGACATACATACATATATCTATATCTATATATATCTATATATATATATATCTATATATGTATATATATATATATATATATATATCTATATATATATATATCTATATATATATATATATCTATATATGTATATATATATATATATATATATATATATATATATATATATATATATATATATATCTATATCTGTCTATCTATATATCTATATATATATATCTAAATCCCCGCGAAGTACTGCTTTTAAATTTTTATTAAGAAGAAAACCTTTTTAAATTGAGGGAAAATATACCAATAACAATTTGTTAAGGATCTGTTTTTTTGTGAAGCAGCCTTAATACAGCTTTTCCGCTGTTTTATAAACGAACGCCATATAAGGTCTTCCTTTTTCCTTGCTTTACCAAGGAAGGAGCCTTTTTATTAAATCCAAGGGTTCTTCGCTTTTTTTTTTTTTTTTTCTTTTTTTATGATTGTTATAGTTCTGTGTATATACCACGTTGTCAGTTCAGCACTCCGGTTATAATATGACCAAGCCGTGCAAGCTTACTGTTAAGAATGCAACGTATAGTTGTACAGGAGAAAAGCAATCTTGCCTGAAATCAATGGCAACCTTTTGTAGGTCTATGAACTTAATTTAAACTTTAGGTTTACACGGTGCTTTCTTTCCGAAGTACTTGCACTCATGAATATGTCTGTATGCGTCAGTCGCTCAAATCCACGCGCTTCGCACCGGCGAAGTACTGCTTTTAAATTTTTATTAAGAAGAAAAGAAAACCTTTTTAAATTGAGGGAAAATATACCAATAACAATTTGTTAAGGATCTGGTTTTTTGTGAAGCTGACTTCACACAGCCTCTCCGCTGTTTTATAAACGAACGCCATATAAGGTCTTCCTTTTTCATTGCTTCGCCAACGGAAGCAGCCTTTTTATTTAATCCACGGGTTGTCCGCTGTTTTTTTGTTCGTTTATTACGATTGTTATAGTTCTGTTTGTATACCACGTTGTCAGTTCAGCACTCCGGTTGTAATATGACCAAGCCGTGCAAGCACACTCTTGAGAATGCAACGTATAGTTGTACAGGAGAAAAGCAATCTTGCCTGAAATCAATGGCAACCTTTTGTAGGTCTATGAACTTAATTTAAACTTTAGGTTTACACGGTGCTTTCTTCCCGAAGTACCTGCACTCATGAATATGCCTGTATGCATCAGTCACTCAAATCCCCGCGCTTCGCACCGGCGAAGTACTGCTTTTAAATTTTTATTAAGAAGAAAAGAAAACCTGTTTAAATTGAGGGAAAATATACCAATAACAATTTGTTAAGGATCTGTTTTTTTGTGAAGCTGCCTTCACTCGAGTGATCACTTCGAGCTGACTTGCTGGCTAACCAGGTAACCACCCATACAATCAGATTGTGAATCAGACTACGAATGCCGTGAATGTAATTACCCCGATCTACATGCTGTCAAATAAACGAACCACACGCCGTGGAGCAATTTTAGGGGCTTCTCCTCTAGCGCTGACGTCTGAGGTTTGATTCCCGTAAGGGAGTGAAGTGAGTGGGTGGTTACCTACCAGGTAACGCTTATGGTTGGCCTGCAAGTCAGCTAACATCAGCCACGGTGCCTTCATTTGTGAGAAGCAGATCATAGAATGGTTGAAAATAGTTTACTGTCAAATAATGCAAAGAGTACGTGACACGTATTTCCCCTTAATCTTGGCTCATCAGGCGTACACACTCACTGCACTCGCTTACGGTAATCGAACCTCGGACGTCAGCGCTAGAGGGGCTTCGCAGCAGTGAAGTATTGCTTTTAAATTTTAATTAAGAAGAAAAGAAAACCTTTTTAAAGTAAGTCTTAAAAAGTGGTGTAAAGATATTGACAATAAGCTACGCAAACCCACCAAGACATGCAATCGTTTAAATCAAGGCGCGAGTCGAAAAACACCATCCCATAATATTAGCTAATGATTAACACATTTCTATATGTATTGTAAGCATACAATACAACTGATAATATGTTGCGCTTATTTATCTGGTGTACCGACATTTTTGCGCGTTTAACGGCTGAAATCTAACGTGGTTTGTGCCCTTCAGAATGAAAACAGTTTGCATTTACCTTTTTAATAAAAGGCGAGCTTTTAAGCCTGAGAAATCACCCCGTAAATGCACATGTTTAATTGTACATGTGTTAATATGTATGCTTACACAGTATTAAAAGACACTCAACAATTAACATCACTTACCTTCGTTCCTGCGTTTGACTCGTGCTGTAAATCTCTTCCTTGTTTTTAGTTCACGTGATTACGTAGGAGGCGTGATGACGCGATACGTGACTCCGCCTCCTCCATTAGAGTATATGGACAAAAAATATGTTCCAGTTATGACCATTACGCGTAGAATTTCGAAATGAAACCTGCCTAACTTTTGTAAGTAAGCTGTAAGGAATGAGCCTGCCAAATTTCAGCCTTCTACCTACACGGGAAGTTGGAGAATTAGTGATGAGTGAGTGAGTGAGTGAGTCACTCAGTCAGTCAGTCAGTGAGGGCTTTGCCTTTTATTAGTACAGATTAACTGGGATAACCTTGCAGATTGAGAAGCACAAGAGCAGGAGTTTTAGAAGTAATCAGTGATTGTTTATTAACACAGTACAGTGGAACCTCGGTTCATGACCATAATTCGTTCTAAAACTCTGGTCGTAAACCGATTTGGTCATGAACCGAAGCAATTTCCCCCCATAGGATTGTATGTAAATACAATTAATCCGTTCCAGACCATACGAACTGCATGTAAATATATATATTTTTTAAGTTTTTAAGTACAAATATAGTTAATTAAACCATAGAATGCACAGCGTAATCTATAATAATAAAAGGCAAAGCCCTCACTGACTGACTGACTCACTCACTCACTCACTGACTGACTGACTCATCACTAATTCTCCAACTTCCCGTGTAGGTGGAAGGCTGAAATTTGGCAGGCTCATTCCTTACAGCTTACTTACAAAACTTAGGCAGGTTTCATTTCGAAATTCTACGCGTAATGGTCATAACTGGAACATATTTTTTTGTCCATATACTGTAATGGAGGAGGCGGAGTCACGTATCGCGTCATCACGCCTCCTACGTAATCACGTGACCTAAAAACAAGGAAGAGATTTACAGCACGAGTCAAACGCGGGAACGAAGGTAAATGACGTTAATTTTTGAGTGTCTTTTAATACTGTGTAAGCATACATATTAACACATGTGCAATTAAACGTGTGCATTTACGGGGTGATTTTTCAGGCTTAAAAGCTCGCCTTTTATCAAACGCGGAAACAAAGGTAACTGACGTTGTTCACTGTCTTTTAATACTGTGTAACCATACATATTAACACATGTGCAAATAAACGTGTGCATTTACGGGGTGATTTCTCAGGCTTAAAAGCTCGCCTTTTACTAAAAAGGTAAATGCAAAACTATTTTCAATCATTCTATGATCTGCTTCTCACAACTGAAGGCACCGTGGCTGATGGTAAATGACGTTAATTTTTGAGTGTCTTTTAATACTGTGTAAGCATACATATTAACACGTGCAATTAAACGTGTGCATTTACGGGGTGATTTCTCAGGCTTAAAAGCTCGCCTTTTATGAAACGCGGGAACAAAGGTAAATCACGTTCTTCACTGTCTTTTAATACTGTGTAACCATACATATTAACACATGTGCAATTAAACGTGTGCATTTACGGGGTGATTTCTCAGGCTTAAAAGCTCGCCTTTTACTAAAAAGGTAAATGCAAAACTATTTTCAATCATTCTATGATCTGCTTCTCACAACTGAAGGCACCGTGGCTGATGTTACGTCACTTGCTGTCCGACCATAAGCTTTACCTGGTAGGTAGCCGGACACTCACTTCACTCCCTTTCGGGAATCGAACCTCTGAGGTTTTCTTTTGTTCTTAATTAAAATTTAAAAACAATACTTCACCGCTGCTAAGCCCCTCTAGCGCTGACGTCTGAGGTTCGATTACCGTAAGCAAGTGCAGTGAGTGTGTAATTACATTCACGGCATTCGTAGTCTGATTCACAATCTGATTGTATGGGTGCTTACTTCCAGGTAACGCTTACACTTGGCCACCAAGTCAGCTCGAAGTGATCACTCGAGTAAAGGCAGCTTCACAAAAAAACTGATCCTTAACAAACTGTTATTAGTATATTTTTCCTCAATTTAAAAACGTTTTATTTTCTTCTTAATAAAAATTTAAAAGCGGTACTTCGCTGGTGCGAAGCGCGTGGGTTTGACCGACTGACACATACAGACATATTCATGAGTGCAGGTACTTCGGAAAGAAAGCACCGCGTAAACCTAAAGTTTAAATTAAGTTCATAGACCTACAAAAGGTTGCCATTCATTTGAGGCAAGATTGCTTTTCTTCTGTACAACTATACGTTGCATTCTCAAAAGAGCGTGCTTGCACGGCTTCGGATATAGATATATATATATATATATATGTATGTCTATATATAAATATGTAAGCTTATAAGTACTGCCTTACTTCTCTTTAAGAAAGGAAGATGTAATGATACTTGATTTAAACGATTCCATGTCTTCCTGGGTTTGCGTAGCTTATTGTCTAAAAAGGAGAAACCCTCATTTATAAAACTTTGCTGCAGATGACTTAGCTTATTGTCAATATCTTTACACGTTTTTTTAACACTTATTGACTGAAACGTGCTTTCACGAAAAAAGTTACGGCTTTGCTACAGGATACACCCTCCACAAGTTAAGCAAGTAAAAATAAAATATATATTTCTGTTTTATTTAAACCTTTTAAGTTCGTATGCATAGCCCCATTTGGCTGTTTAATTTTTTTTTTTCTTTCTTCAGTAATATTTAATCTCCTTAAAGAAAAAGAACATATCCATTTTACTTTTTTTCTATCTCTGTAGTAATATTTTAGTGTAAAAGAATAACCAGTATTTAAACTTTTTATGTTACTTTATACATTTATTTTACACAATGTTGAAAAATTAATAGAAAAGCTACATATTTTGGCAGCTGCTGCTTTCATTTTCAATAAAATGAAAAAAGCTCTCCAAGAGAAAACGTCAATAAAGAAGAAACAGTTTGCACTATCTAAAAATCAGAAACCCTCATTTATAAAAGTTTGCTGCAGATGACTTAACTGAAAATAAATGAATTGTTCCTATGTGTATAATACATATTTATCTATTTTACTTATGCCTTTATTCCACCAACTTACAACATCTGAGGTACAATTTGTTACATTACTTTTGTTTTTTGCACAACATGCAGGTGAAGTGACTTTCTCAGTGTCACACAGTGCTGTCAGTACCAGGATTTGAACTGACAAGCTCCGGGTTTGCTGAAATATTACTGAAGAAAGAAAAAAAACGAAAACGGGCAAATAGGGCTATGCATACAAATGTCCATCCGTCCATTATCCAACCTGCTATATCCTAAATACAGGAGCCACTAAGTAGATATGTATATATACAGTATATATATATATATATATATATATATATATATACAGTTTATATATATATATATATATATATATATATATATATATATATGTATATATATATATATATATATATATGTATATATATATATATGTATATATATATATATATATGTATATATATATATATATATATATATATATATATATATATATATATATGTATATATATATATATGTATATATATATATGTGAATGTATGTATGTATATATGTATGTATATATATATATATATATATATATGTATATGTAGATATGTAAATTTGTATATGTATATATATGTTTATGTGGATGTGTATATGTGTATATACGTATGTATATGTAGATATGTGTATATGTAGATATGTATATATATATCTATATGTATATATATGTTTGTGTGTGTGTGTCTGTGTATATTATATATATAAAAGACAGCAACACTCATAACAATGACAACACAATTACATTGACAATCATGTTACGTTATTTTTAAAATGTTTCCTTTTTTTTTTTTTAACCTCTTTAACACACTACTTCTCCGCTGCAAACCGTGGGTATTTTGCATTATATATATATATATATATATATATATATATATATATATATATATATATATATATATATATATATATATATATGTGTCTGTATGTGTATATACAGTATATATATTTATATATACAATGTGTGTATGTATGTATGTGTGTATATGTATGTGTATATATATGTTCATATATGTATATATATGTGGATGTCTATATGTGTATATATATATATATATATATATGTATATATGTAGATATGTGTATATGTAGATATGTATATAAGTATATATGTTTATGTATATATATGTTTACATAACCTCTTTAACACACTACTTCTCCGCTGCGAAGCGTGGGTATTTTGCTAGTAGTAAACTAAATGTAAAAACATTGAATAACACTGAGAAAACCTTGAACAACAGAGAAAACTAACACTGCAATAGTTCGCGCTATAGCGCTACCAACCGCTGGCTAAAACCACTTTTTTTCAATGAGTTTTAAGCACAGGGAAAAAAAATGAACATTTGAAAAAATCCGTAATTTAATAAACCCCCAAAGAAAAGTAACATTGCAACAATGCCGCTACGAACCGATTGCTGTAAACAGAAGTGAAAACAAAATCAAGCCCAGCGCATTCTTTAACTGCCTTCCTACCTTATGCATCCAGCTCTCTCTCTCTCGAGCTGCCTGTGTGTGTGCCTCTGTTTCTCTCTCGCACTGCCTGTGTGTGTGCGCACGGCTTTCTCGCGCTGCCTGTATGTGTGTGCATGGCTCGATCTCTCTCTGGCTGCCTGTGTGTGTGCGCTCTCGGGCTGCCTGTTTGTGTGCATCTGTCTCTCTCTCTCTCGCGCTGCCTGTGTGTGTGTGTGTTGCGCTCTCTCGCTCTCTCTCTTGCTCGCTGCACAGGAAATGCCCAGGGAGAGACTGAACATGTACAAACCAAAAGGGAAACTGGCTTGTTCGTATACCGAGTGTGTGGTCGTGAACCAAGGCAAAAGTTTGGCGAACTTTTTGGTCGTAAACCGATTTGTACGTGTACCGAGACGCTCGTGAACCGAGGTTCCACTGTATGTTAAAGCACCAACACGGGGTGAAGCTTGTCTGGATTTAGTATTTTGTAATAATCAGGATAGAATGGAGGGTGTAGAAGTGATTGAACCACTAGGGTCAAGTGACCATAATATAATACAATTCTGTGTTTTGTAAGAGTGCAGATGTAAAGACTAAAATTGTTAAGTAGAGGTTTGGTAGGGCAAATTTTGACAAGATACAACAAAGTCTAAGTAGGATAGACTGGGAAAAGCTTTTAAGTGTGGAGACAGTCGAGGAGCAGTGGAACAGGTTTAAAAATGTTTTACACGTAATGCAGGACAGATACAAACCTAAAACTGGAATTAAGCAATTTAAAAAAACTCCACAGTGGATTAATAAAAAATTAAAAAAGAAGTTGCAAAGGAAAAAACTGCTTTATAAGGCATATAAGATTAATGACTGCAGAGTGAATCGTATTGCGTATGAGAAAATGAGAGAACGATTAAGAGGAATATCAGGGAGGCTAAAAGACAGTTGGAGAGGAATATAGCAGATAAGGCAAAAGAAGACCTTAAGAGATTCTTTCAGTATTTTAGTAGTAAAAGAACAGTCAAGGAGGAGGTGAAGTACATCAGAAATAGTAAAGGGGAATTAAAAGATACTATGAAATAGCGGATGCCCTAAACTTAGATTTTTCTGAGATGTTCATAAGTGAGCAAGGGGATAACCTCCCAGAGGTAAATGGGACTACTAAGGAGGTACTGAGGGATTTGGAAATTGTAGAGGGAGAGGAACTGCTCAGATTAAATAGGCTGAAATCAAACAAATTTCCATGACCAGATAATATTTACCCTCAAGTTTTTAAGGAGGCTAGTGAGTACATACACAGTATAAACTCTTGACACATATTCTTAGGTGGTCACTGCGCACTGGATAGATTCCAAAAGACTGGAAAATGGCAAATATCATCCCATTATATAAAAAGGGTGACAGAGCAGATCCAAGCAACTATAGGCCAATAAGCTTAACATGCATCACAGGAAAATTAATGGAAGGAATTATGAAGGATAAGATTGAGAAACATCTGGCAAGGACAGGAGTTATTCTGAATAGTCAGCATGGGTTCAGAAGAGGGAGGTCGTGTTTGACTAACAAGCTGGAATTCTATGAGGAGGCAACAAAAGGATATGATCAAATTGGAGCATATGATATCATTTATCTTGACTTTCAGAAAGCATTTGATAAGGTGCCACATGAGAGTTTAGGCATCAAACTAAAAGAAGTGGGAGTTCCGAGTGATGTTTTTAGATGGGTGAAGAATTGGCTCAGACACAGGAAGCAGAGGGTGATGGTGCGAGGAACCTCATCAGAATTGGCTGATATTAAGAGTGGTGTTCCACAGGGGTCAGTGCTAGTGTCGCTGCTATTTTTAATATATACAGTATATATAAATGATTTAGATAGCAATATAACAAGCTGGTTAAGTTTGCAGATGATACCAACACAGGTGGATTAGCAGATAATTTGGAATCTGTTATATCATTACAGAAGGAATTGAATAGCATACAGGCTTGGGCAGATTTGTGGCATATGAAATTTATTGTCAGCAAATTTAAAGTATTACACGTAGGAAGTAAAAATGTTAGGTTTGAATACACAATGGGTGGTTGTAAAATCGAGAGTACACCTTATGAGAAGGATTTAGGAGTCATAGTGGACTCTAAGCTATTAGCTTCCAGACAGTGTTCAGAAGCCATTAAGTAGGCAAACAGAATGTTAGATTATATAGCATGATGTGTGGAGTACAAGTCTAAGGAGGTTATGCTCAACCTTTATAATGCACTGGTGAGGCCTCATCTGGAGTACTGTGTGTAGTTTTGGTCTCCAGGCTACAAAAAGGTCCAGAGAGGAGCAACTAGGCTGATTCCAGGGATACAGGGGTTGAATTATGAGCAAAGATTAAAAGAGGTGAGCCTATACAGTTTAAGCAAAAGAAGATTAAAAGGTGACATGACTGAAGTGTTTAATATTATGAAAGGAACTAGTACAGTGGATTGAGACTGTTATTTTAAAATGAGTTCATCAAGAACACATGGACAGAGTTGGAAACTTGTTAAGGATAAATTTCACACAAACATTAGGATGTTTTTCTTTACACAAACAACAATAGACAATCGGAATAAGCTACTAAGTAGTTTGGTAGACAGTAAGACTTTAGGGACTTTCAAAACTCGACTTGATGTTTTTTTTGGAAGAAATAAATGGATAGGACTGGTGAGCTTTGTTGGGCTGAATGGCCTGTTCTTGTCTAGATTGTTCTAATGTTCAATGACTATCCTAGATGCAACATCAGGGTCTGGTTAAATGTACACTAATGAATTCTAACATTTAATTAATATCTAATTATAAATTCTTACCTAATTATTCAGGGATATTGTTAGAATGGTATGATGAAATGTTGAAAGGTAGGTATGATTCTGTTTTCAAAAGGTGTTAAAAAAATAATGGGGAAAAAATAGTTTTGCCTGAAAATTGTTTGACAGATGTTGACAGATGCTACGGTGTAAAAATAAAATCAGGCAACATGCAGTTCTCACATTGGATGAGACATTAGATGAGAATTTCTCACAGCCTTTTTTGCCAAACTGCTTCTTGTTCAGCTTTTCTAGTTAAGTGTTTTTAATCATTCTCACTCACTGCAAACAAAAGATAATTCATTTGCTCTGAACTAGAGGGAATACAAAGAAAAATGTATTATTAACTTACCTATTCTCAGCAAGATCTAGGAAAACAAGGAAAAAAAGAAAAATGGTCCCCTTGTATTATTGCTCTTTAACTACATAGATTACTTTTTAATTAGAAGTTAAATTTTTTACAAACCAAAATAATGTAAACAAGATTTAATCAACAACTAAGCTTCAAAGATTTTTTAACGTGATTTAAAGATTTTATAATTGACAGGAGAAAAGCCAAGCAAAATGACACCTTTTATTGGCTAACTAAAAAGATTACAATATGCAAGCTTTCGAGTCAACTCAGGCCCCTTCTTCAGGCAAGATGTAATCTGAACAACAGATAGCCTGAAGAAGGGGCCTGAGTTGCCTCGAAAGCTTGCATATTGTAATCTTTTTAGTTAGCCAATAAAAGGTGTCATTTTGCTTGGCTTTTCTCTACATTCATAATGGCTAACACGATACAACACCCTAGTACTATAATTGACAGGAAGAAGTTCAATGTAGAAAAAGTGATTTTTTACAAAAATCTGTGTGTGTAAAAAGTGCTGTTGCTTTAAACAGGACCTTGTGCGAGGCAAACACAGAGAAACAGAAAAGGAAAGTAGTTAAAAATATGTCAACACACAAATAAAAACTTACAATTGCCTTTATAAAAATATACATAAAAGAACAACCCACTCACCAAACCCAGTGTCAACCCCAGCCTTGTGAAAAGTACAAAAAACCTTCAAGAGCTAACTTACAAACATAGAAAAAAGGAGTTTATGGCTTGCCATTGAGAAACCAGTGTTGGTCTTGCTGTAATCCATATGACTAAACGAGAATGGTAAACCGGATATGGACGCAGGGACATGGGCCGTGGACGTAAAAGACGTAGTGCGCAGGCGCCACACAAAGCCCCCCTCCAAGCAACGGAAAATAAGAAATGAGGCGCCGCGCCCATAGCACACAAAAAAAAGGAGTCAGACGCAGGCGCCACACAAACCCATGGCACACAGCGCCACATGAAGCCCATAGCACACGAAACGGGACACACACAAAAAAGAGGATTCAGACCCACGACACACAAAGCACCCCTCCACTAACAGAAATAAGAAATGAGGTAACGCGCCCCTAGCACACCAAAAACAAAGGAGTCAGACGCAAGCGCCACATAGCACACGAAACGGGACACACACAAAAAAGAGGATTCAGACCCACGACACACAAAGCCCCCCTCCACTAACAGAAATAAAAAAATGAGGCAACGCGCCCCTAGCACACAAAAAAAAAAGGAGTCAGACGCGAGCGCCACACAAAGCCCATTGCGCATGAAAGGGGACAGACTACGGACATAGCACACGAAACGGGACGTACACAAAAAGGAGGATTCAGACCCACGACACACAAAGCCCCCCTCCACTAACAGAAATAAATAATGAGGCGACGCGCCCCTAGCACACAAAAACAAGGAGTCACACGCAAGCGCCACACAAAGCCCATAGCACACGAAACGGGACAGACTACGGATTTCACACACTAACATAAATAAGAAATGAGACACAAAGCACCCCTCCACTAACAGAAATAAGAAATGAGGCAACGCGCCCATATCACACAAAAAAGAGGAGTCAGACACACACCCCAAAGTGAAACGGGACAGACTACGGACTCCACACACGGTTACCCATCGAGCCCGACATTGAGGCTCAAAAACGGAAGAGCAACCAAAAACGAACACTCGAGATCATACAAAAACCCCACACATACGGACAACACAACATATTTGAATCAGATTATCCCCGCCTAACAGTGAAACGGGACAGTCTAAGGAGTCCACAAAACTTCACAAATCAAGCCCGAGATAGTACTGAAAAAGAAGACTCACACCCCCACACCACAGTTAAACGGGACAGACTACGGAGTCCTCAAAGGGTCACACATCAAACCCAACATATTACAGAAAGAGATTTGTGTTTCGGAAAACGGCAGATACTACGATAGAAGCATTTGCCTACAACTCGCATCTGAAATCAACGTACAGACTATACAGCACATTCCACGCACTTCTAAAAAGACGCACGCCGACAAACGACGTCAGACATAAACAACAAGAGACTGGACTACAATACATATACAGGCACGACACATGATGGGTAATAATACGAAGAAACGAACAGTCCGTATTAAACATACGTCATCTAAACACGTTCAAACTATACAGCATAGGTGAATCTCATTACAATGATACACTATTAACCGTACAACCACAGAAAAGGCTCCATTTTAACAGTGAGTGCGATCCTCCTTATTACTTATCCATATTACTAACGATAAACAACAAACAAGTCATGAATTCACGATCACGGGTACAAAACGATACGGCTCGAGTAATGGGACCACAAACACGAACCCGCATGAAAAAAAACAATACACGTCGGCGCCTACAACGCGCTTCTGAAACCGCGGAAGAAAAAATGTCTCGGCTCCAAATACCGGTCCCAATCACAGAAACATCGGTATCCACTATGAAAATGAACAGTAACAATGCACGTGACATCCGTCTTGCAAAACTGTTAATTATAGATGAATGTACAATGGCATCCAGTCAATTACTCAACACCATTGATAAACTTCTACAAACGTTGATGAATAATAATATTCCCTTTGGGGGAAAGGTACTTTTATTAGGAGGAGATTTTAAACAGTGCTTACCTATTGTTCCACATGCCATGCGCTCAGCTATTGTTCAGTCCACCTTACAATATGCGGACATTTGGCATTGCTTTCATAAGATACAATTGCTACAAAACATGCGATGTCCAGATCCAGAATATAACAATTGGTTATTACAACTGGGAGATGGGACACTCACCAATACAGATGGACTTCACCCAGATATTATTACAATTCCTCAAGCCTTTATCTGCGACGACTTAGTTACGGAGATATTTGGAACAACAATCTCATTAGACCAAATACCCCTTTTAACACAACGGACTATATTATGTCCAAACAATATTAATGTTGATCACATAAATAACCAAGTCATTGCATTACTTCCTGGAGAGGCACGGCTCTTTCTAAGCTCTGACAATTTGACTCTGATGACGACAATGACCATCTTAATTTCCCCTTACAATATTTGAACACTATTAACCCAGCCAGATTACCACAACACAATCTCAACCTTAATATCGGAACAATAATCATGCTATTAAGAAACCTTAACACTAAACAAGGTTTATACAATGGTACACGTTTAGTCGTCAACACCATGACACACAATGTTATTGAAGCAAAAGTTCTTACAGGATCACATGCTAACAATACTGTTCTGATTCCTAGAATTGACCTTACAAGTTTTGACCTAGAATTACCTTTTACACTTAAACGGCGACAGTTCCCCATTAAACCTGCATTTGCCATGACCATCAACAAATCACAAGGACAAACCATGTACAAGGTTGGCATCTACCTCTCTGAGCCCGTTTTTGGACATGGACAACTTTGTGGCCTTCTCACGAGTTCGACGTTCATCTGACGTTATAGTTAAGGTTATAAATGATCCATGCCAACGTAAACTCATTCAAGGACAAGACACCATCTTTACTACTAATGTTGTGTACAAGGAAATTTTCCAATAAATCTTTACACTGTGCCATGCAGTTTATTCTTTGCTTCCTATATGCGTCACCTACACCTTCACACTATGCTATATCTCATACATACATCACCGCCACGGTGCCCTCTTTCAGTTGCGAGAAGCAGATCATAGAATGGTTGAAATAGTTTTACTGTCAAATAATGCAAAGAGTACGCGACACGTGTTTCACCCTAATTCTGGGCTCATCAGGCGTACACACTCACTGCATCCCCTCTCGGGAATCGAACCTCGAACGTCAGCGCCAGAGGCGAAGCCCCTAACGCTGCGCTACGGCGTGTGGTTCGTTTATTTGACAGCATGTAGATCGGGGTAATTACATTCATGACATTTGTAGTCTGAATCACAATCTGATTGTATGGGTGGTTACCTACCAGGTAACGCTTGTGGTTGGTCAGCAAGTCGGCTAACATCCGCCACGGTGCCCTCTTTCAGTTGCGAGAAGCAGATCATAGAATGGTTGAAATAGTTTTACTGTCAAATAATGCAAAGAGTACGCGACACGTGTTTCACCCTAATTCTGGGCTCATCAGGCGTACACACTCACTGCATCCCCTCTCGGGAATCGAACCTCGAATGTCAGCGCCAGAGGCGAAGCCCCTAACGCTGCGCTACGGCGTGTGGTTCATTTATTTGACAGCATGTAGATCGGGGTAACTACATTCATGGCATTCGTAGTCTGAATCACAATCTGATTGTATGTGTGGTTACCTACCAGGTAACGCTTGTGGTTGGTCAGCAAGTCGGCTAACATCCGCCACGGTGCCCACTTTCAGTTGTGAGAAGCAGATCATAGAATGGTTGAAACCATTAGGGGCTACCCGGGTAGCTCCACGTTAGCATCTGGGATGGTAGTAGTTTGCCACGTTTCGCAAAAACACAACAAACTGCATTCTCTGTAGGTCCTGACATTTTCCACCAGTGCAGCCAGTTCGTCTATCTTATTTGATATTGAGTTCACATTTCCCAGGATCACAGAAGGCACCAAAGGCTTAAAACACCACTTTCTCGCAATGTACAATTTACTAACTATTTTACATTACACCAAGTAATTAACCAAATTAAAAAATAGTAAAACACTAGAAAGAATCGCAAATCCAAGAATGGTAACCACTTTCTGTTCCCTCCGATATTTGGAGGGATGAAATATCATGGAGGGTGGGTGCGTCCTGAGAAAGTTCATTTAATTAAATAAACATATTTGTAGTAAAGCGGTTTCTTTTTGGAGCTGTGACTCATCTGGTTTTGGTGTTTCAGAAGCGCGTTGTAGGCGCCTTCGTGTGTCGTCAGCGAGAAGTTGTTTGCTGACGGCGGTGGATTCGCGTGCTGAAGTGACCATAGCGGCGGATCCGGGCATGGAGGGCCACATTACTAAACGAACGTGGTATATGCGGTGGTGTGGGTGGTCGCGTTCGGGTGGCTGTACAACCTGACATGCACGCTTTACCTCAGGTTTAGTTCACAGGTCGTAGCCATGGTAAAGTTTTCATTTAATTAAATAAACCTATTTGTACTAAAGTGGTTTCTTTGTGTGGGCGCCTTCGTTCATTGTTTTTATCCATACAGGCTCGTTTACAGGTCGTAGCCATACGGGCTCGTGTTTGTATTACTAATCGATGAGCTCCTTCCATTTGGAGCCATGCCTCCTTTGCCTCTGCTGTGTCAGAAGCGCGTTGTGGGCGCGCTCGTTCATTGTGTTTATCCATACGGGCTCGTTTTGTATTTCCGTTAGTTGAGCTCTTTCATTGAGGAGCCGTGACGTCTTTGCTTCTGGTGTGTCTGAAGCACGTTGTAGGAGCCTCCATGTATTGTTTTTATCCATGCGGTCTCGTCTTTGTTGTCTGGAGCCGTGACTTCTTTGCATGTGGTGTTTTTGAAGCACGTTGTATGAGCCTCCGTTTATTGTTTTTATCTATGCGGTCTCGTCTTTGTTGTTCTGTGGCTGTGTCGTTAGGTAGACGTCGTTTACTGTTAGGAATCATAATTGAACATGCCACACAGACTGCTGGTACAGTGGATTCGCCGCTGCGTTTGACTCGGGCGCTGCGGCGCAGTGCGCATGCGCTTTGGTGCGTCCGCTGTGCATAAATTAAACTGTCGTTTAGTAATATAGATAATAATTTGAGAGTAAGTTATGTTTCATGTTGCATTAGAGTTATTTGTTGTGTAATATGATTTTGTTCTGTTTGGCTTTGAAATTAACACGGAAAAACTTTTGAATTTACACTTTTACTGTAAAACTTCAGTAAAAACTATTTTTTGATTACATTTTTGTCAATATCGCATTGAATTGTGATTCTGTGTTTGGACTTTCATTGTGACAATGCAACGTATAACGCCCGTGATTGAATTTCGTTTCTCTCTCTATTAAATAAAACGACTTTTTCAAATGTTTGGCTCTGGGATTTGTAAATTGTCTTTACAAAAGCTATTCTAACGGGAAACTGTTAACTTTTTAAAACAAAGGGTATATCAAGATCTCCTTTGTTGTCTAAAGTTATCCCCTAAAGATGTACTACAATACCTTTCTTGGATACACCCTTCTTTCTACAGTAATTCGTGCAGAAGAAGACCGGACGGTGTTAACGGTTGTAGATATTCTTCAGGACACTGTAAGTTGATGTTTCATCTTCCGCACGATCACCACCAACTGTTTCAGCATAGTCTATTGATACAGATTTAACCAATTTGCCATGTAACTGATCAACATTTTTGGCATTAACTTGTTTGACTTCATCGTTTCTCGGTGCTAGGATTGCCCATGTACTCATTTTTACTGTTGATAACCCTTTGTGATGATATTCCTCAATAAGATTTGGACATAATATGTCTTCTTTAATTGGGAACTTAAAGTAAAGAAACTGCGGTGGGTTGGCACCCTGCCCGGGATTGGTTCCTGCCTTGTGCCCTGTGTTGGCTGGGATTGGCTCCAGCAGACCCCCGTGACCCTGTGTTCGGATTCAGCGGGTTGGATAATGGATGGATGGAAGTAAAGAAAACTTTAAAATTTAAAACAGCTGAAAGAGCAAGAACTGTGCCTGTCAAAAGCATTCACACGAATGAGAGGTGATAGTACCGTGGTTCAATATGGTTGAGAGGAAGGTGTGACTTGAAAACATCTCATGGCCAAAATCTCGGCTCGCAAGACTTGAAAAAATCTTCCAAAAAGTCTTGTCTCATCACAGAATTTTTTTAATATAATATTATTATATATAGATATATATATATAAACATATGTTACCGGCAATGTATGAAATCCAGGCATTGTATAGAATAAATAGGCAATATATAGAATGCCGAAAGTTGGACGTCAAAGTTTGAAACGATTAATTTTTCACACATTTCCTAGGCATTCTATGCAATGCCAAAAGACAAACCGGTAAAGTATAAAATACTCCCGCTTTCGACGCTCACCTCAGATGGATAATTCCCCATTTGCATTTCAGTGCAATTTAAAATCATTTTTTTTCTTCCTTGTTGCAACAAGTAGGTTCATATTTTATTTTCCTCAATAATAAAGTCCTATACTTTATTTTGTATTTCCTTCTTTTTCATATACGTCTTTTCAATAAAAGCCTTTTCATGACTCTCTTTTAATACTTTGCCTAAATAGCATTTGTCATTCTATACAATGCCTAGGTATTACATACAATGCCTAGGGAAAGTATATATAATATTAAAATAATGTGGATATTTCAGACTTTGCCCAATAATGCCAGGAATTCTATATATTGCATAGCCATTCTATACAATGCCTGCTTTCATACATTGCCGGTAACATACACTGCCTGGCCAAAAAAAAAAGTCGCCACCTGGATTTAGCTAAGCAAATAGGTACGAGCCTCCTATTGGATAATTACTGCATGGGCGATTATCTTTCAGCTGGCAACAAGTTATTTAACCCCAACTGGTGCAATGAGTTGCTTCTCATTTCTTAAACAACCATGTCGAAAGACACATCTCGTGGTCGTGGAAAAGATGTTAGTCTGTTTGAGAAGGGTCAAATCATTGGCATGCATCAAGCAGACAAAACATCTAAGGAGATTGCAGAAACTACTAAAATTGGGTTAAGAACTGTCCAACGTATTATTAAAAACTGGAAGGATAGTGGGGACCCATTGTCTTCGAGGAAGAAATGTGGCTGGAAAAAAATCCTGAATGATCGCGTTCGGCGATCACTTAAACGTTTTTCTTCGATTTGATTTCACCAAACAACAGTAGAACTCAGGTCTATGTTTAATAGTGAAAATAAGAGCATTTCCACACGCATAATGCGAAGGGAACTCAAGGGCTTGGGACTGAACAGCTGTGTAGCCATAAGAAAACCACTAATCAGTGAGGCAAACCAGAAAAAAAGGCTTCAATTTGCTAGGGAGCATAAAGATTGGACTCTTGGGCAATGGAAGGTGGTCATGTGGTCTGATGAGTCCAGATTTACCCTGTTCCAGAGTGATGGGCGCATCAGGGTAAGAAGAGAGGCGGTCATCATCAATGCAAGATCTTGGTGAAAAATTAATGTAACACTGGATGGAACTAAATCTTGTGACATTGCAGAAGCTTATCGAAACAATGCCACAGTGAATGCGTGCCGAAATCAAAGCTAAAGGTGGTCCAACGAAATATTATAGTGTGTGACCATTTTTTTTTGGTGGTGACTTTTTTTTTGGCCAGGCAGTGTATGTATGTATACAGTGCATCCGGAAAGTATTCACAGCGCATCACTTTTTCCACATTTTGTTATGTTACAGCCTTATTCCAAAGTGGATTAAATTCATTTTTTTCCTCAGAATTCTACACACAAGCCACTCCTTTGATATCTTGGCTGTGTGCTTAGGGTCATTGTCCTGCTGGAAGATGAACCGTCGTCCCAGTCTGAGGTCAAGAGCGCTCTGGAGCAGGTTTTCATCCAGGATGTCTCTGTACATTGCTGCAGTCATCTTACCCTTTATCTTGACTAGTCTCCCAGTCCCTGCCGCTGAAAAACATCCCCACAGCATGATGCTGCCACCACCACGCTTCACTGTAGGGATGGTATTGGCCTGGTGATGAGCAGTGCCTGGTTTTCTCCAAACGTGACGCCTGGCATTCACACCAAAGAGTTCAATCTTTGTCTCATCAGACCAGAGAATTTTCTTTCTCATGGTCTGAGAGTCCTTCAGGTGCCTTTTGGCAAACTCCAGGCGGGCTGCCATGTGCCTTTTACTAAGGAGTGGCTTCCTTCTGGCTACTCTACCATACAGGCCCGATTGGTGGATTGCTGCAGAGATGGTTGTCCTTCTGGAAGGTTCTCTTCTCTCCACAGGGGACCTCTGGAGCTCTGACAGAATGACCATCGGGTTCTTGGTCACCTCCCTGACTAAGGCCCTTCTCCCCCGATCGCTCAGTTTAGATGGCCGGCCAGCTCTAGGAAGAATCCTGGTGGTTTCGAACTTCTTCCACTTACGGATGATGGAGGCCACTGTGCTCATTGGGACCTTTATAACAGCAGAAATTTTTCTGTAACATTCCCCAGATTTGTGCCTCGAGACAATCCTGTCTCGGAGGTCTGCAGACAATTCTTTTGACTTCATGCTTGATTTGTGCTCTGACATGAACTGTCAACTGTGGGACCTTATATAGACAGTTGTGTGCCTTTCCAAATCATGTCCAATCAACTGAATTTACCACAGGTGGACTCCAATTAAGCTGCAGAAACATCTCAAGGATGATCAGGGGAAACAGGATGCACCTGAGCTCAATTTTGAGCTTCATGGCAAAGGCTGCGAATACTTATGTACATGTGCTTTCTCAATTTTTTTATTTTTAATAAATATACACACACACACACACACACACATACACTAGTCGACACCCGCCGTAGCATACGGCGGTGTAAGAATAGGAACAGAAAACGATGAGAAAGGAATTCAGAAATCAAGAAGAAATAAATACTTCTTGATAGACGCAGTGTGCATGTAGAATTTCCGGCCAAGCAGGATTACATGTGAAAAATTAATCAGGCTTTCCAAATTTACGTACTATAGTCATGGCATCCTGACAGTTTTGTTGCATGTATCTTGGACTTCCTGGAAATGTGGACGGTAATATGATCATTTTGCCTACACGTACGTTGTTATTTTCAGCGTTTGCTTACAGTGCGTCTGATAGCCCTTTGTATTGTTCCACGCGCAGATCTTGTTGATGTAATCTGAGATAGTTGAGACGCGCGCCCTCTGTTTTAACATACGCATCTACGGCATACTGTTGGAATAGTTTGCTGGTGGAGTGCAAAATACTAAATGTATTCCTCATTGCTAATCTGTACACGTAAAATTGGCATTGAGTAAGCCTTATTCGCTTGCCACTTCTTTTATCGGGAGCATGTTGTAAATCTTTGTGCCAGCCAATGTCTCCGTAAGGGAATAAAAGTGGGTAATAAAAGTGAATAAACCATAGGATCGCAATTCATATTGAACATGGAAATCTGTTTACAGGACTTGCCTGTTGGATAGATGCAAATGTCCCTTTCGGCAGGCGTTTTGCCATCTTCTCCAACGAAAATCGCTGCAATGTCGGGGCATTGTATCGTCGTAAATCCTGCCTAGGGTTTTCCTTGAAAACCATTCATACAGATGCTGTTGGATTGGACTGAGAGATTTCATGCATGTGTTTGTATGATTTAGCAAAGGGGTTGATGGTTCTGAGCATGGAATCTAGCTGGAGAAGTACATTTTCGCTGCATGCAGAATTTGCTTTATTTTGTAAGTGGACTTCAGTAGCTTGCGCTGTGTCAAAAACATACAACTGTCCATATCCTGGAGAGGTAGAAGTGTTAGCGTATAGTGAAGAGATTTGGTGATAAATTTGCCCATGTATTTTAAAACAGTATGGTCCGTGGCCAGGAGGTTGAGTTATCTGTTCACCCATGGAAGCAAACGCTAAAGAAGAGTTGTATTCTCAAATGTGTTCACGATAATTTTTAGCTTCTGATGTTTGCTGTGTAAGAAGCTGTTGCAAAGACATAGGTGGCTCCCGCAAAGGTGGTAAAGCTACCTCGAGTACTTGTTGGATGTATTACGCTCAGCAGGCCAGTATAGTGCATGACATGGAAGAGGACGAATAGGAATCGAGAAATGTCGTGTCGGCTGCGTGTGGGCGGGACTGGTTTTGAAGTGGAAGCAGGACGAACCAGAAGAGAAATATATATTATATATATATATATATATACATATATATAGTGAAACATATATAGATAGATATATATATATATATATATATATGCATCTCTTTATTTGTAAAGATTTGTGTAACGTAGTCAAATAAAATTCAACTCACATAAAACTATTTTTAAGAATACACAGTTATCTCATATAACAGCAAGAATCAAACAAGAAACAACTAAAATTACACAGCAACAAGATGCTTAGAGCTGCTTCATTTTCATCATCACCATTTTCTGTGAGAGACAATTACTTAAATTTTTAACTAATGAGAAACATTTAATCTTAGCAATTTCCCCCACTGACCCTCTCTACATGTTGGCACAGAATCTTGTAAAACATCAATACTGCCATTTAAACCCTAAAACCACCCTTATTATTAAGATTGCATAATATAGTTCAGGGTCACTGTGGCTAAAACCTAACTAAACATCATCATAGGCAAGGCAGGAACCAAACCTGGAGAGATATGAAATACATTGAAGGCCATGCTCACAAAGAATCTATACTTATTCTTAAGGGGCCTACTCAGATTTGCCAAATAACATGCACATCACTGGGATGTAGTGGAAAAACCAGAACAACTGAAGACAAACCTCACAAACTGTCAGGAGATGATGCAGTCTTCATACAAGGTCAGGAATTACATTTGTGATGCAGAAGTACAATAATTAGTTAGAATATTTAATTTACAAACGGGTCAACTATTAAGAGGTGTCAGCCATTTTCTCATGCAGAGCTTACTAAAAGCTGATATGGGCAATCAGTTTTTGTCAGGAAATTATCACTACATAAATTTGCAACACAAGCACTCTGCTTTTATTTTGTAACAGCATTAAAACAAAAATATTTTCTACTTTTTAACAAAAATGTATATTATGTTACTACACTAGACAGCTGCAAAGATGCAGGACAAATAGAAAGCTTTCAAATGGAATAGGAAGCAGAACTGGAAATAAGCAAAAAGTATTTTTCAGGCTTATCAGCTTTCCTCTTAATTTTATTGTAACAATGATAAACAGATGTAGTATTAGTAAAATGCTTTAATGGCTCAAAAATTAAATTAACTTTGGCCTAGTCAGAAATATCAAACTTTAAGACTTCACACTCTGTAATATTTAAGAAGAGGATAATTCTGACTAAACTTGAATAGAAACAAACTAATGCAGTCTTCAATCATGCTTGAGGGCTTTGTGACCTTCGTGGGTTATAATAAAGGACAAAATCTTTTAACTTTGAACACTGAAAAAGTAACATGAACAGTGCAGGTCAGCTCTCTCCCAGTGCATCCAATTAAAAAAAAAAGCTTTACTTATTTTACAAACTTGCTTAAGTTCCGAATGTCACTAGTCCATACTTTGTCAATTTTGAAACTCTTGGTTTTGTTTTGTCAGAAATACTAAGTTTTTACCTGGAACACAATATCATTAAAAGAAAGATGTTCAAGAGATCTATTTGTGTCAAAGCAAAACTGACAATTAATGACAAGGTGCACAACCAATTTAAAATTTGTCTTTGTATTAAGGAAGAGGTTTTTACGTTGATCCTAGTAATTTCTGATATAGTGTATATGACAAAAATAAATAGGAAATTATTTTTAATTAAAATGCTTGTGCAATAAAAATACTGCCATTCTGGAACAGACAGCTGGTATTTTTGAGACTTGTTAAAATATTTATTACCATAGTAGGCCCAATGAGGTACTGAATACTTGTTTTGATTAGTGCAGTAAAAAAATGAAATAAAAGCAAAGGAGAAGCATATAGTTAAAAAAAAAAACTATTAGGTTTTGTGAGCATGCTGTAGGACAAAGTTGACAATGCCCATTATGCTATGCTTTAGAGGCACACCAGGAATGTTAAGACAGTAGATTCAACAGGGATGCACACATCCAGCTGCATAAAACCACTACTTGCATTTCAAAGTAAGTGACTGAACTACAGCTTGTTCCAGAATCTGATAACAAAGGTATAAATCAGATGTTAAACTGATATCTTTCCAGAGCCACCTTTGTAAACTTCTTGAGCCCAAAGCTGTAAATCAATGAATGACAACTCTGATGCACAGAAGAACTCGCCTTTAGGGAGACACTGTTTATTTTTTTTTTATTTTAAACTGGAAGCGACTTTTACCTAGTCAGGAGTTGTGTGGATCAGCGAATTTTGCCAAAGCGTTATTCGCAGCAAATTTGCCGTGTTTGCATTCACCCTTGTTCATCAAATTATTTACTGATAATTCTGATACTGATAATTTATGGGAAATTTTTCTTTTTTAATACCAGTGCCCCATAATGCTTTGCGAGGCCAGTGCACTGTCCTCCAGAGCTGTAACAGCTAACATTGATAGAACTATCCCCCTGGGTATATAATGCCGATCATTTGCATTACAGACTCTAAGGGATGATCTTTGAGTTCCACATCAACATAAGAGAAGGAGGCGTGTGCCCTGTGCATGCATTATAATTAGCTATGTGGTGCGGCGAGAGTGAAAACGAACCTCGGAGGAGCCAAATGTCACCCCCCAACAGAGGAGACTCCATGAAATAATAATAACGAAAAATGTATTACTATTTACAAGATGTTTCTACATTTTTGATAGAATGAAAAGTGCAAAGCATCAGCACAGACAGTTTAGAGTGACTTCAGTGCGACTTCAAATAATAGAACGAGCCAGAGGTTTCAATCATGACATACTACTTTCAATTTTCTGCCTTTAAAAGACCTATATATTTTTTCTATCTTTTGATGATGATTTTGGCATTTCCGCTTTATTTTGATGAAATATGACTGTGCGTCTCTGACTGCATGCTTTCTTCATTGATAAAACGGAGGTGTGGTGGGTGGTGCAGTGGTTGGCTCTGCTGCCGCACAGCTCAGGTCACCTTTATGGCCGCAATAATCTGTCCAGTATAGTTGGCAGATGTTTCTCTAGCACTCAGGGACACTTTAAAGACAATTGCACCATTATAATCCAATCAAATTTAGTTCAGTTAGTCCTTCCCCATTGAATTTAAAGCAGTTCATCAAGTTCAACGAATATCGCCAACATTTCCATGATCTCAGGGAACTCATGGCGAAGCAAAGTCAGCACTAGTCAGGAGAAGTTACATACTCCCTTAAATTCTACACCATCCTGAAGATTCTCTTGGGGACACTCTCTGGCTCTCACAGGTGGCTCTCTCAAAGAACTCCCACAGTAGCTCTGCCCTGACTCTCCAAAATGACTGAAAACCTCTGCTCTCTGAAAATAAAATGCTATGAGCTGTTCCTCCTTAGGGAGCCGAAGCCGACACTCTTATTTGAGAGCCTGAGAGATGAGATCCAGTTTGCCAAGCTAAAGAGTGAGTCAGTCTGAAGGCTGAGATCAGCCATCACTTGAAGAAGAGAACTTCAGCATCTAAACTCATGTGCCAGAAAAAGAACTTTTTTTTTTTTTTTTAATCTGCAGACGACACAGCAGATGACCTAACTGGGGAAAGCACTGCGCACCACAGACAAAGGATCATGCAGCTAAGAGAAAGACTGCACTCCAAAGCAAGAAGAATCCTCCACTTGAACCAGAAGCAAAAACAAGCAACAGCTTCACACAACATCAGACATCACCTTTAAAGACCTGGTATCGTAAAACTATTTATTTGTGCCAAGATAAATTTGAACTCTAAATAGCAAGTAAACAGTCCAGCCTCTCTATGTTATATATGTTTGTCTGCCTAGTCTGTCTGCTTCCTGTCTTTTATATCAATATATTTATACTGTTATCACACTTGTACAATCCTTGTGTTTATCAACAAATTTATATTATTCTCTTTCCTAAAACAAGTGTGCTTCAGTTCATAGATAAGGCCAGAGACTAGCCTCCTACAACAAAGAAAGGTAAGGAAAATAAAGAAGTATTCATGCAGAAATATTACTGGTACTGCCAAAGGCAAACTAATAATTAACAATCATAATGCTCAAATTCAAATGCATTACCTCAGTTCATCAATCTATTGTGAAATCTGCTGAATAGAATTCAGGGCAGAAAGGTTTCAAGTCCTATCCTAGCAGTACTAAATAATTTAGACTAAATCTAAAGTTGCCAGTTAAACTAACATGCAGGTCTTAAAAACTTCCACAGACACAGGAAGGCCATTCATTTATTTAAAATAGCCATTGACAACATCTTTTAAAAGAATACGACTCTGATCCAAATGCTCCTAAGAAGCGTCCACTTTGTCTTTTCTTCTTAAAATTTTAGAGAAATTTGAAACCATACAATTTAAAACAATAGTTTTTGTAAAACAAACTAAGGCTTTTGTAACTGTCACAGTATAGACAGTTTGCATATCAGGAGAAGATGGGAGCGGAGGATGCCATCATCTATATGCTACACCGAACCCTCTCCCACTTGGACAGAGGCAGTGGTGCTGTAAGAATTATGTTTCTAGACTTCTCTAGCGCCTTCAACACAATCCAACCTCTGCTCCTTAGGGACAAGCTGACAGAGCTGGGAGTAGATTCATACCTGGTGGCATGGATCGTGGACTATCTTAAAGACAGACCTCAGTATGTACGTCTCGGGAACTGCACGTCTGACATTGTGGTCAGCAACACAGGAGCGCCACAGGGGACTGTACTTTCTTCGGTCCTGTTCAGCCTATATACATCGGACTTCCAATACAACTCGGAGTCCTGCCACATGCAAAAGTTCGCTGACGACACTGCTATTGTGGGCTGCATCAGGAGTGGGCAGGAGGAGGAGTATAGGGACCTAATCAAGGACTTTGTTAAATGGTGCGACTCAAACCACCTACACCTGAACACCAGCAAAACCAAGGAGCTGGTGGTGGATTTTAGGAGGCCCAGACCCCTCATGGACCCCGTGATCATCAGAGGTGACTGTGTGCAGATGGTGCAGACCTATAAATACCTGGGAGTGCAGCCGGATGATAAATTAGACTGGACTGCCAATACTGATGCTCTGTGTAAGAAAGGACAGAGCCAGTTATACTTCTTTAGAAGGCTGGCGTCCTTCAACATCTGCAATAAGATGCTGCAGATGTTCTATCAGACGGTTGTGGCGAGTGCCCTCTTCTACGCGGTGGTGTGCTGGGGAGGCAGCATTAAGAAGAAGGATGCCTCACGCCTGGACAAACTGGTGAGGAAGGCAGGCTCTATTGTTGGCATGGAGCTGGACAGCTTGACATCTGTGGCAGAGTGACGAGCACTCAGCAGGTTCTTATCAATTATGGAGAATCCACTGCATCCACTAAACAGTGTCATCTCCAGACAGAAGAGCAGCTTCAGCGACAGACTACTGTCACTGTCCTGCTCCACTGACAGACTGAGAAGATCGTTCCTCCCCCAAACTATGCGACTCTTCAGTTCCACCCGGGGGGGTAAACGTTAACATTATACAAAGTTATTGTCCGTTTTTACCTGCATTGTTATCAATCTTTAATTTAATATTGTTTTTTTGTATCAGTATGCTGCTGCTGGATTATGTGAATTTACCCTTGGGATTAATAAAGCATCTATCTATCTATAGAAAGTGCTTTACATCATGTTCTAAAAGATATGCCTATGTCAACACCCTTTAAACTCAAAAACTCCAACGTTTTACAACAAATAAATCAATGTTCTATAGTAGAGAAGTCAAAGACCAGACCTTTATTCAATAATATATACAGGTGACAGGTGTTAAAAAAAATGTTTTCAACCAATCCTCCAATCCTCAACTCCAAAACCAATCTGAGTAAGTACATGCAATTTTGTCAATGAAAATACAGTGGACTCTTGACTTACGAACTCAATTCGTTCGCGACGGCTGGTTGTAACTCATGTTGGTTGTAAGTCAAGACTATTTTTCCCATAAGAAATAATTGAAATGACCTTAATGTGTTCCGAACCTCCCACAGCAACACTTACTTAACTTTTTTTAATAAAAAAGGGTTGTATAATGTACATAATTTACCAAAAACACCAATAATATTTCTACTGTACTAACCAAAAAGTTATAAAAAGTGCCTAGCCTACCAGAAACAACAATTTCATACTGTACTTAGTTGACATCTTTGGCTTGCAGGAAGGAGGAGGAGGAGAATGAAATGGAAGGTGGTTATTGTTTGGAAGGAGCTTCCTTATATAAATCTTTTCTTTGTAAAATTGTCGAGATGGTGGATTTCGACATGCTGTACATATTAGCGAGATCGGTCACACGAACGCCACTCTTATATTTCCACACAATTTCCTTCTTCGTTTCGATTGTGGTCGCTTTCTTTACCTTCGTTACCTTCTCTTCCTTCCTTAGCAATTATTGAATTATATAAATCACTGCACTGATCGAAATTATGTCCACAAACACATGTATCTGGGCTCCAACTGACGCTTACAAACACTCTCGGCTGTTTGTTTACAATCGCACAAGCGGATACACATGACCGTATTCGGATGGTAATGCAAGATGTTGGTCGTAATTCAAAACAAAAATTTTGGTCGTAAACCAAGTTGTTCGCTGTCAGGTCAGTCGTATATCAAGGGTTGACTGTACACAAAAGTCAGTGACCAGGGGCCTCATGTATAACGCAGTGCGTGGAACTCACACTAAACATGGTGTACAAACAAAAGTGGAAATGTACGTATGTACATAAAAATTCAGATGCATAAATCTGTGCATATGCCAAGTTCAAAGCATTTACCCTTTACAAAACCCAATGAACGTGAAGTTTAAAGTGCATGCACGTGCCTACAGCCCCAATCCAGAACCTGCAACGGGGCAAGTACAGCACAATTCCTCAAAGTCTGCTTTTGTAAAGCCGGCGCCAGTTCAGCACACATCTCCAAGGGGATAGCTCTTGGAAATCTAAAATGACTTAGAAGCCAATAATCATCATCATTATTATCAACTACAAATACGTACTTTCTTCTAATTCTTCCATTTGCGATGTCTTCTTACAATGCTAAAGCAGCTATGGTAATTGGAATAGTTTGGCCATTCCATGCATCATTATATTGTAACAGAATGATTACAATCAAGTGAAATAAATTTGTAAATTTTATGCAATTAATTTTGGTGTATTTGATAAATCCCGTGGCTTTACATTAAGTTTAGCTTTTATACATCTGAAAGTGTGCAAGGAAATGGGTGTACGCAACATTTTTGTGCGTACGCATCGTTTGTACATGAAGCCTCAGATGTTTAGATCAAAAAGAAGACGATTCTATAGGCACGTCACCTGATTAACTGCTCAATGACAGTAAATTCTTCCAGAATTGTTCTTTTTACTTAAAATTAATTTAAAAGGATGTATATATTTCTGCTACCACTTTATTTTTGTGCTGATAATTGGAAAATAATCCAAACTAAATACTGTATTTTAATGTTACATTTACTGTAACATAATAAAATGTAAAATTAAACAGATAATATTTTTAATTCTTTCCAAAACACTATAAATAAACAAAAGAATCTCTAGATAAAACCTATTGAATTTATTTCCATGTACCATAATAGTCTTAGAAATAAGTGGGTAATTTTATTTTCCAATAAATTAATTCTTTAAAAAACATACCAGATGGAATGAACAAGGAAGAAAGACATAATACACTAACAGCATTCCAATTAGAATCTGTTGTTTATGCAATTAATGATATGTAAATGCAATTCAACTTAAATTACAGCTTGTGGTTGTACTCTGGGTTAAAAAAAACTTTTTACAAGCTGTAATTTTCATTTCAATAGCAACAAATATCAGTTTGATGCCCACTAAATTGTGGTGTATTTCCATACACCTGAAATTCTACTTTCTTTGCACCAAATACTAGTTATTCTGTAGTCATCCATAAAATGTGATTATTTGTTACCTTATGGCATTCAGAAACAAATAACTAGACAGTTGCTGTACTTTTAAAATGTGTACCAGTATTTTAGGAATTATAATCTTTTTGTAATAAAATTCAATTTAATTTTATGTAAATAACCATCAAAATTAAAAATAACCAAAAACAGCACTCTGCTTAACCTCTCTCTGAAAGTAAAGTTACACATAATCTTTAAATTGTACATGATCTAAAGTCTTCTCATGATGTCTTCTGGAAATTTAAATTCGATTAACAGTACTGTACATAGCATTATTAGATTTCACTATATAATTTAAAGCATTTATTACAATACAGCCTTTGTATTTTTGCTGAACAAAGCTAATTTTGGATATTTTTACCAACACATATAATACATGTAGTAATTCATACATGACAAGGCTACAGTGTTGAAAATAAAGCAACAAACCAAAAGTTATTTGTCTTTAAAAGTAAACACATTGTATGCATTTCACAACTTATATTTGGCCTTATCTCCAATCTAAGATCCTTAAAATTACATGTACAGTAAATTAGAAAGAGACTTAATTTCTGCATTCTGACACTTCAGCCTATCATCTAACATAACAGGCATATACTTCAAATGGAAAGTAATCATAATCTATATACTGTATAATGCAAGATACTCATTCAATCACTCATTCACCAACAAAAACTCTGTTTCCCTTTTTAGTTAAAAATCTGCAATTTGGCAGGATGGTACATCTAGGTCATTGGGTATGCTCTAAGAAAGGAAATTTCAATGCCTCATTAATAAGGGTTAAACCCCTCCAAAACAAAAAAAATAAATAAATAAATACCCCAAAATCTCAAAAGTATCTTGAGGGATATGAATGAAATTTTGTAATGTTACTGAAAAAAAAAAATATTTACTCAATATTTATTAATGTTATGAGTGATAAACGAGGTCTTAAAAATAGAGCACTTAAGCTTGGGGGATGGGCATAGATGTACTGAAGCATGGCAGAGTAGCCCCATGGTGTTGATGAGGAATTTGACGAGTCCAGATTCATGTGCAGACGGGCATGGTTTAACCAATTTCCTCATTAGCACTTTGGGGTGTGTAATTAGGCATCTGTGCCTAAGGCACTTGAGCAAGATAGTGGGGAAGGATGGGAGGAAAATTAAAGCAAAAGGCAGATTCGGGACAGCAAGCCAGTATGGTGGGGAGGAGGCAGTGTGGTTGAAGGTTATTATAGTTAACGAAAACTAAAATCAAAACTGAAATTATTATTAAAAAAACATTTTCGTAACTGAAATAAAATAATTAACAAAGCCGAAATGAAAAACTAAAACTAAACGAAACTATTAAAGTAGCTGGTATAACGGGCGGCCGGGTCACCCCTGTTGCATATGTTCCGGGGAAGCCAGCCATGGGCTCCTCAGTACCTCCCCTGGGACGCTGGTGGCAGCCTCCCTGAGTGACGATGGTGCCTCAGTTTCCCGCAGGGCTCCATGGGAGATGGAGTTCTCTACAACCCTGCGGGGATTTGGGGTGGCCGCAAGGGGGTGCTGCAGGGATCCCAGAGCCATTTTGGACACCTCTACATCTCCGCCCGGAAGTGCAATTAGCAACAGGTGATCAAGCACCTGGAGCACTTCCAGATGGGCTATAAAAAGGGCCAGCATCCACCACTCAGGAGCCAGAATCGGGAGGAAGAGGACGAGGTTGCCTGGGAGGAGTGGTGGTGCCAAGGTGGAGGATTGTGTGTTTTGCTTAAATGCTTGGGACTGTGTATTGCCTGTGGGGTTCACGGGGAAGACGTGCCCCACAGGTGAAGAAAAATAAAAGATCCTTGTGCTTTTACACGTGCCTCAGTGTGAGTCTGTGTCGGGTGCAATATAGCACCTTTTACTATACTGGAAAGACTAACTGAAATAAAATAATAACATACTAAAATATTTTTAGTTTTTGAATTAATATTCTTGCCATTAGTCTTTAACCCTTATAACTTTTAACTCTAAAACAGAAAGTAATCCACAACGTGCTCTGTCGCCGCAGAGTTCACACAGCATTTGCGGTGACATAGCAAGCTGAATACAGGTGCATAAAGTGTGTGAAATAGAAAGCGATTTACTATGCCGCCATTCTTTGTGCTTGTTGTATATCAAGATTTAATTCAAATGCCTGAAATCAGAATGCTGGTCAACAAAAGTTTTAACGTATGGACAGAAAAATCACAATTGACTAATGTTTCAGTTTATTTCTCATGTGCATGTATTTTGTTGACAATAATTCATCTGCCACTTCGCACAGGAGAAATCCTTTCTGAAAATAAAACAGCACTGATCGAGAGACTAACTAGGTCATCATACAAGATCAGCATATTGTTACTGACCAATCAATTTAGCTTTAAAAATGTTGCTTAACAACGAAGCGATACAAACCTTGTAAAATTCCTGAGTTGGCAATGTCTCTACTGAACTACAGGTAGGTAGGTGAAGAGAGTCTGCTAACTGGTGAAAAGCTAAACATACTAATGTGATTTTGTATTTATTCTATATTTATTAACTTATCTTTATATTCACAGCTCAAAATACCTGATATTTTGAAAATAATCCAGTAGCAGAATTATGTTTTAAAATATTTGTCCCCCTTTTTTCAAATTTTCTCTCTCTCTCTCAAAATAGATAGTTGAAATGTATTCTTTTTGTTCAGCCATATATCAGCCATATCATACATATTGCATACCAGGGATTTTTTCTGCCTTACATCCAAACCTGCTGGGGTAGACTCCATGTTTCCTGCCATTCTGCACTGGATTAACAAGTTTAGATAATATATATATTGTTCCTAATCTCAGATGGTGTCTCTGTTGTTGTGTGCCTGTCCATACACCTATTACCTGCTCTTACTCTGCTCATTAAGGATTTACTGTTCTTATGCATGGGCTATTCAAGTCTCACTGCCCCTAACCTTGACTCTAAATGCTTGTTTTTCTTTGTTTCCCTCAATACAGCTAGGTGGGGTCTACACACAGATTCAAGCCTAACAGCCATGTTCTTCCTAAGCTCCTGTGATTTTCATGATCACACCTGTCAGAACACAGCACAATCTATTTTCTGATTTTTTATATCTTTTCAGTCCTGCAGGTGACAAAATTCTGTCTATAAATTTTATGTGTCTGGGATGGAATCAGAGGTCAATATGGCTGGTAGAAAATAAAAAGCCCAGTATGGGATATTTTTGAATGCAATATTGGAGGCATTCATTATAAGCACATTGTTTTGGAGTGAGATCTAAATGTTTTATAGACATTTAGAGTACAATTCACCTAAATTTCATTACAAATTGCCCCATCCTTGGCAATAAAAGTAAAATAAATAGTGCCAACAATCAGCGCACATTTGTTCAGCACAAATGGCATAGAATTGTATTTTAAAATATAATAAAAAATGTATAAAATTGTTCAAATTCAGTATCTGGTTTTGATTATGCTTGATTTTAATCAGAAAAAAACAAAACCATATAGTAAACCATGTAGTGTAGTAAGCTTCCACTAACATATCCAAATCCATTAAGTCTGCAGTTCTGTCTGATTGTGACACAAAACTAAACTCCATAGTAGCTCTTTAACCATACCATCTCTATGTACATAAAATCTAATGTTTGTCTGTCCGCTTTTCACGAGAAACTACTTAACGGATTTAGATTGGCTTTTTTTTTTAATAATTTGCTTGAACATTCTGGTTGATTATGCATCTTCTCTCTTTGCACTAAGTATAGTTCACTTACGGGAGGGATTTATTTGCACAAATCTTAGACAGAGGCTGCGGGCTATGAAGAGGGGGAGGTGGGACCATCCTCACTCACGCGCCAGCCTCTATTCAAATTGGTCTACCTCTCGCTATGTGTTGGAGCGTACCTTACCTCAACTTAGCTAGCGATACCTGTTTGTTCAGGAGACATTATCACCTACAGACTGTTAAGGAGTAACGTTTGACGTTTTTGGAAGTGAGAGAAATCATAGCTATGTGTGTTTTAGAGGGTAGCTGCTAACTGTAAGAGATATTAAGGCCACATGCTCTTCTCCCCACACTGAGGATGCTCTCCCGTCAGAGCTGAACACGATCAGATACAGTGGCAACGTTTGACGTTGGAGCGTACCTGCTTTCACTTGACCAGATATACCTTGCTGACTTTTTACATTTTTGGCAAAGAAATCACAGCTACATTCTTGCCTCTGATAGCAAAAATAAAAATATTGTATATGAAGAGGCCATCGGATACAAAAGCTATCAATATAAATTCTTCTCAATACAAATTTCATTTAAAACGTTTTTTTTTTTTTACTGATTTTTAAAGTTTGTCCTGTTTCACTACTACGCAGGCCACGGGGAACAGCCAGTAATTACTAAAACTAAAACTGAAACTAACAGATATAAAAAAACAAAACAAATGTTTTTGTGAAATAAAAACTAAATTAAAACTAAAAATACATGATGAAGGAAAACTGAAACTAAACTGAATTTTCAAGTAAGGTCAGAAAAAATATAGAAATAAAAACTAATATAAAAAGGCAAAACTATAATAACCTTGGTGTGGTCTGTGCCCCCGCGAGGGAGTGAAGGAAATGGAGCTCCAAGGGGTGTCTCCTCTGAGCAGTCATTAGGAGTGTGGATGTTGGTAAAGTCTCCTAGAGACCTGATATACAGTAATCCCTCCTCCATCGCGGGGGTTGCGTTCCAGAGCCACCCGCGAAATAAGAAAATCCGCGAAGTAGAAACCATATGTTTATATGGTTATTTTTATATTGTCATGCTTGGGTCACAGATTTGCGCAGAAACACAGGAGGTTGTAGAGAGACAGGAACGTTATTCAAACACTGCAAACAAACATTTGTCTCTTTTTCAAAAGTTTAAACTGTGCTCCATGACAAGACAGAGATGACAGTTCTGTCTCACAATTAAAAGAATGCAAACATATCTTCCTCTTCAAAGGAGTGCGCGTCAGGAGCACAGGCTGTCAGAAACAGAGAGGAAAGCAAACAAATCAATAGGGCTGTTTGGCTTATAAGTATGCGAAGCACCGCCGGTACAAAGCTGTTGAAGGCGGCAGCTCACACCCCCTCCGTCAGGAGCAGGGTGAGAGAGAGAGAGAGAGAGAGAGAGAGAGAGAGAGAGAGAGAGAGAGACAGAGAAAAACAAAACAGTGAAAAATCAATACGTGCCCTTTGAGCTTTTAAGTATGTGAAGCACCGTGCAGCATGTCGCTTCACGAAGCAGCTGCACACAGAAGGTAGCAACGTGAAGATAATCTTTCAGCATTTTTAGACGAGCGTCCGTATCGTCTAGGTGTGCGAACAGCCCCCCTGCTCACACCCCCTACGTCAGGATCAGAGAAAGTCAGAGCAAGAGAGACAGAGAAAAGTAAGTTGGGTAGCTTCTCAGCCATCTGCCAATAGCGTCCCTTGTATGAAATCAACTGGGCAAACCAACTGAGGAAGCATGTACCAGAAATTAAAAGACCCATTGTCCTCAGAAATCCGCGAACCAGCAAAAAATCCGCGATATATATTTAAATATGCTTACATATAAAATCCGCGATAGAGTGAAGCTGCGAAAGGCGAAGCGCGATATAGCGAGGGATCACTGTATACCAAAGGCACATAAGGGAGAATGGAGGACCTGCTCCATGCGCCTGGAGCAAATGCCGGTGGAGGCAGTCGGAATGAGAGCTGGAAACAAGTATGTCTGCCAGCTGAGAAAACCTGATGGGTAGTGGCAGATCGTAATATGCGGCACTGCTGCCCCTCCTAAATTAATACATAATGTGAAATAATCATGAATTAAATTTGTTTATTTGCATGATGTCAGCACATGTCAATATCCATTAAAAATTGGTTACAACTTGTATCAGTGCACCCCAAACACTCCCACATTTATTGGCAGCAAATTAGTATTGTTTGAGTTTTTTTTTAATCTAATGTGATTGGACAATTATTGACACAGTATTTCATGTTCATGTCCATGTTACACAGTTCACACCCTTCATTAACGTAACAAAAGTGATTTTAAGGAGATGGCAACTTGAATTGGAACTTCAGAAATCAAAGAAATTTCAGTTATTTCTTTAACGAAACACCACTTCATAAATCGTTCACTTGAAGAAAAAAAAGAAGACGATCTTATACACAAACTTTTTCTCGCTCTTGTTATGACAAAAATAGTTGGCTAACTGGATGTGGTGTAAGTAATGCCTTTTTTGTTTTTCCTGTTTACTGTTTCAAAGCGTATATACCAAAGCATTGTGGACAACGACGGGAGTACAAGACATAAAACATCTTTCTGAAAAATGTAAGTGGCATGAAAATAGCTCCAGTAATCTAAACCAGTGTTTTTCAATCAGTGTGCTGTGGCATAATGGCATGCATGAGAGTTACCCAGGTGTGCCATGGAAATAATAGTACAGCGTACTTCTAAACCTGAGAGGGACAAGCTCCACATATGGTCGAGACCTGTCTGCGGAAGATAGGACTACCTGGAAAAGCTGGAATAAAAGCAGTTCCGTGATCGTCATGTTTGTGCACTTGTGGTATAGCGGGTCCACAGCTCATGTCAAAGGCCACTTTTTAAATAAATAATCTCCGCACTCGTGGCTTAGAAAGGGGGCGTGGTAGTGTGGCGGAAGCGGTTGCCAGAAGAGTTCGTGATGTAGGCAGTCCTTGCTTAAGTGCACAGGTGAGGAGTCGTCCTTTATCCGTAATTGTTCCCGGGAGCTGCTGATTTGCCACAGCTGTTCCAAGTCCCTGTAATTAAATAGAAGCGCAAGGCGGTTAGCAAGAGGATGGAGAAAATCAGAGAGATTTCAGGTTGCAGGAAGCAGCGAGGAGAGAGAGCTGGTGTGAGCGAGCGAGCGAGAGAGAGAGAGAAAGAGCGAGCGAGCGAGCGCTTTTAGGCAGCTGGACAGTGAGCCCTAGCGGGGTGTTTGGCCAACACCTAGGGTAGTTGGTAGTGGTCGCTCCTGCTGAGCATTCTGAGGAGCAGGAGTGACCAGCAGAGGGTGGCTCGCAGCAGAAGATAGCAGGAGTCAGGAGGCTTGGAAGGAGAAGCCCCAACATGAGCGTCCTGGCCGTTGGGTAAAAGTCAAGTCTCGGTCTGGACTGAGCGCAACTGAAGCCAGGGATCAGGAAGGCTCCAAACCAGTTGAATGCACAGAAGGTCAGCTGTAGTTTGGGCGACTCCCCAGTTGAGAAGCCTGATGGAAGCAGCAGGGGAGCCGCCAGGTAAAATAAGCACCAGGCTTTGTTTTTAAAGAGACTGCTTCCAGTCGTTATTTTAACCTCGTTTTAAAGGATTTATTTATTGTTTTAACCTCCACTTCACTTCTGTTAAAATGGATTATTTACTTATTGAAGATTTGGAAGACACTGAACTTTACTTATTTGAACCCCTTGCTTTGACTTTTGTTGTTGTTTTAATAAAAGCACTTGGCACTTTTTTACACCATCCCCTTGCTCCATTTGTTGTGCCTCACTGCCAAGCTCATCGTTGACATTACCGACGGTGTTGGGTTCAAGGGCTCCTGAAAGTAAAGATGGGAGTGTGGAGCAGAACCCGCATCGTCACAGCACTTCAAATGTGTCTCCTGGCTGCTAGAGTGCATCTGCCCTGGGTATGTGGTTACCAGTGAGCCTCACAGGGCTGGTGGATAGTGGGCATATGAGTTGCATTTGAGGCAGAGAGGGATGGGCAAAGGAGCTTGGAGATGCTATCAAAGTGCTCAGTCTGTGAACGCTGATCTCAGAGCTCCTTTTTTACCTGCTTCTCCGGTAGTCCCACACCTTTGGGTAGTTGGGCAAGTGTTATGAGATACACGGTATATGCATTTGTGGTTAGTAAAATTGTGGTGTGCCTTGGGACGATTTTGGTTACAAAATGTGTGCCGCTACAGAATAAAAAAAGGTTGTGTAACACTGATCTAGACAATAGCATGAGGCTAAATTTTTTTGGAAGGCTTAGTCACATTACTCAGTTTAGGCCAGGGGTTCTCAACGTCGGTCCTGGGGACCCCCTGTGGCTGCAGGTTTTTGTTCCAACCAGTTTCTGTTTTTAATTAGACTCCTTGGCTAATTAAGAGAACTGTTACTTCCCAGATTCTGTGTTTTGGGAACAATATAGAAATTGGAAAATTAAGTTTGGTTAAAAAAAAAAAAAAAAAAAAAAAAAATGAAAATGTACTAAGCAGTTATATGGGAAAATGTATTTCTTTTTAGCAATATTCTTGATGTTCATTCTATTTTTCCGGGTGTTCTAATTGTTTAATTAATCCATTATTTACTAATTAGTGGCTCTGATGCTAAAGTAGTTTGCAGCCTTTCACGATTCAGTGTTGATCACTTGGGTGTCTGCTCTGCTCATTTTTAATTATCATTATTAAGATACAATGAAGGGTGAAAACTGCACAAAGAAAGGGTAAAATATAATGAAAGCAACAAAAGAGAGTTAAGCATTTAAATCTATATCAAAAGCAGAAATATTTCTAAATGTCTTATACATGTAAAAATAATACCACTGTGCTTTCTTAATGTAGAATATGAGAAAAGAAAAAAAACCAGTTTTGTCAGGTGCTGTCACTGATTATGAATCTGATTGGAACTAAAACCTGCTGCCACAGTGGGCCCCCAGAACCAACTTTGAGAACCCCTGGTTTAGGCAGAAAGTAACTGAGAAATTTTCAGGCCTGAAGGATAGGAGGGCAAAATTTATGTTGAAGGAAATAAAGGTATCCTGATCATAAATATGGAATAAGATTTAGGTTGAACTTGTCCTGTGGGTGTAGTACAAGACAGGTTGGTGGGGGGGCAAGTTATGTTTTAAGATATTGGGGGTCCATGGATCTTACAATGTGAATGTGTGCCCAGGTCAGGTAAGTCCGACAAAGTTGCATAGGACTGGGAAGACTGGCAGCAAGTGTAGAACAAAATTAGGGTGGGAATGACTCTGTGGGTGTGGTAAATGATAAACTGGGATGCAAGACTTGAGAACAATCAGAGGATTAGTGATTGTATGATGTGGATTTATGGAATGCAGTGAGAATGGCAAAGGACTGGGCACTCTATTAGCAGAGGCAGAATAAGACTTGGATTGAGCTTATGCTATGAATGTGTTATAGGACTGACAGAAGTCCACATTATTGAAAGATTACAGAGGTGGGTGTGCGGACATTATGCTGTGGGTTTTGGCAGAATGGGGAACTGGGCAAGTTAGGGACTGGTGTAGTATAAAATTTGGGTGCAGGTGCAACTGTTCCCATAGGGCAAGTCATGGGAAAAATAAGGGGACTGCGCATGTCACGGAATGAAGTTTTAGAGCACAGCATAAATGGGAAAGCTGGCATCAGATTGGGCAGCATGGTGGAAAGGGTATAATATATTTCAGCCTGGATTTGTCCTATGGGTATGGTACTGGACAGGCCAAGTGCATTGACACTATGATGTAGACTATGAGATCATGTGGAATGATAAGACAGATAGATAAATAGATATGAAAGGCACTGTATAATAAAGTTTTGAAAGGCACTATATAATAGATAAGTGCTGCTTCAGTTTGTCCTGCCAAAAACTTTGCCCCTGCCCAAATTATTTTTATTAGCTGCCACTGCCGATGGAGTGAGCTGGGGAGACGGTGACAGTGCTGGGTTGGCTGGATATCATAACTGATGCTTGGATAGATTTATACATAAATTTTTATTGTTTGTTTTTATCCTCCAAAAGGGCAGTGGTCTTTATGGATTATTTATTTGATGAAGACCACATTGCACTTTGTTTTTGAAACATTGTAAATAAAAGCACCATTGCACTTAGCAACATTCTCTTGCTATGTTAAGTGTCCTCATTGCCCAGCTCATCTCGGTCCAGGGTTATGCTATTTTACATGGTCTCAGCTATCCTAAGAGTGTGCAAATGAAGGATGAAGCAGAAGTGATTGACGGACCACACAAATAGCACCAGTAACCAATAGGGTGGACAGATGACTGAAGAGATGGTGTATTAAAAATGAAAAAGAGAGATATGATCATGGTGTAAAATAGAAAGAGACAGTTCAGTGAACCTCAGGGAATGTGCAAAAATTCAATGGTTAGTAAAAGCTGTATTTAGTCATTGACTGTCAGCACTTTTATTTGCATACCGACCCCCATCTTAATACCACCACAAAAACCGTTCAACGATCGCTATACTGCAATTTCAAAGGAAGAGACCTTGCTTTTAGATATTGGCGCTTTAATAGAAAAGCCACTGAAATTGTGTTGCAACAATTGTATTTACTGTTCCATGTTCCTCACTCTTCAAGGTAATACTGTATATTGGTGTAACACATAGGTTATTGGCACTTGTTTAAATTCACTTCAAGCTGCGCTTTGCATATACATATTACATGTTAAGCGGCAAATGCATTTTCAGCAGTCTGATCCCAGACATTTTTTTTAAAAAGTATGAATATATTACTTTTCTATTTGCAACAGCTTTTAGAAAAATTGAGGAGTATAAGTAATTCTGAACCTAGATCATCTGACACTTTTTGGGTGCTTAAGTACTAAAATCATGAGAATCTTCTGCTATTTGGTAATATTTAGTTTTCAAAAGTGTACCGTGAATACTGTTAAATCACTGCAGGCTCATCTATACAGCCATTTAAAATTCAAACACATAGTCCAATATGAAGAGTGCATGAATGATAAGCAAGCAGCACTAGATTCCAGTTCCAGATAACCATTAATTACCTGTTTACGCTAAAACATGTTTGTATACAGCAAGGTATCAAAAGCAAAATCCGATAACAGTAGTCTTCGTGTTTTTTTTATCTAAAGACAAGACTCCAATTAAAACTGTACAATGAAGGTTTAAAAAAATGATCAACAGTCATTTTAAGAGAAGTCATGTTGCATTCACTTTAATCCAAATGTCTGTCTAAAATCAAAATTAATCTGAAACAAGTAGTGCTTTATGCAACCACAACAGATTTGTGGTTGAGTAAAACTATGGAAGTATGCCTGAGCATAAAAGGTTCATTAAATCAATGAGGAACAGATGCTGAAAAGCAGTTGCTTGTAATGCTTCTTCTTTAATTGAGTGTGGTTTTCATTACAATACTTTCCTCAAGAATGGGGACGCCAATGCATAAGGACTTAGTCTGGCAGCAGCATGTAACAACATCTTACTACAGAATATTTTCCTCAATCATGCTACATATTAATATTGTTATATTTAATGATTTTCTATGCCAGTACATCAAGACTATCAGGTTGTGCTTTCATTAACTTCTTAAATTTTACATTATTGTCATTTAAGATTTTATCATGTACTTCAATTTTTACACATACATGTAACATTTGTTTCTTTAACACAGCAAAAGTCCATTTTAAATTTTGAAAGAAAAAAAAATCAAGATTGTTTGTGTTATACATATATTATTTAAACTAGCTGTGTAAGCCCATGTTGTAAAAAGCATGGGGTCCTAGAAACTATTGAAATCGCCATAAAAAAAAATTGAAATGTAGAGATGTCAGGTAATTGAAAGGAACTACTCTGGGCATCTCTTTCCTAGGAGGTTTCGTTTTGCCAATGTGCTCGCCTCGCTTGTGTATTAGCGGCGGGAGGAAAAGTAAAAGGAATACAGTTTTGCTGTTGTGCTCGCCTCACTTCTGTATTACCGGCTAAGCAAGTGACTCTTTCTTCGGAGGTTTCGTTTTGCATACGTGCTGGCCTTGCTTGTCTATCCTCGGAGGTGGAGCCCTTACCTTGACTCCACCTCTCATTTCCGGGCCAGACTGACAGACACACACACTTCCACGTGTAGACATTTATATATAAGATATTTGTATATCAGTAATTTTCTGTATTAAAAAACAGTTGAAAAATTTAATAAGTGTGCTGTATCTTTATTGTAACAAATAAACAAGAAACACTATTAAACACTACATTTTGAATTTTTCAACTAATTCACTATTTGACAATTTCATATTCATTTTTAAGTGGTTCCCTGCCAAATAATGATTGTACTGTACTATTTGCTAAAACAATGCAGTATATGCAGTTGGAAAGATAAGGTAAATTTTTCATTGTGCTGTTAATTGAAATTCATAAACGTAATTATTATTTTTGTCATAATTATTCACCTGTAGTAAAATGTTTAATTCATTGCATGTATATGACAATGCTGTATGCACTACACTACCTAAAAGCCTATACCTTTTTAAGTGCATTTCTGTAAATAGGGATGCACCGATACCGAAACGGGTATCTGGTATCGGCCTCGATACCACATTTTCTAAAGTACTCGTACTCGTTAAAAGTCCCCCGATACCGGGGACCGATACCACGGTCTGAGAAATGTCTATGTTTGAGCGGCGTGTAAGGGGTTAATGACAGGCACCGAGTGCCCGCCCCCAGGCCCTGGCTGCAGCTCAGAGCGGGGAGAAGGCGAGGCGAGACATGTCAGCCGTGTGGAACTATTTCAAAGTGAATGAAGACGACAAAACAAAGGCGGACTGCAAATTGTGCTCAGCGAAATTGTCCAGAGGAGGCTCAAAAGGTAGCGCATTTAACACAAGTAATTTAATCAAGCACCTAAAATCCCAACACGACAACGAGTACAAAGAGTTTACCCACGCTTCTAAACCAACACAACCCACGCTGCAGCAAACTCTTGCAAGACGAGAGAAAATGTCCAGAGACAATCCACGTGCTGTGAAAATAACACAGGCAATTATCGAGTACATTGCATTGAGTGACCAGCCACTCTCGGAGGTAGAAAATGTGGGATTCCTGCGTCTCCTCCATGTTCTGGAGCCCAGATATGATGTCCCAAGCCGCCGCTACATGACTGACACGGAGCTGCCTAAACTACACGACTCCGTGAAAAAACATATCCACAGCCTACTGCAAGCCTCCTCTGCGTTTAGCTTCACCACGGATATTTGGACAAGCAGTGTTAGCCCCGTGTCGCTAATTAGCCTAACCTCCCAGTGGATAGACGAGAGTTTCTTGTTTTTTTTGTTAAATTATATGACTAAAGCTGTTACCTGTAAATTTAAATCATGTTTTTATTAAGTACTCGGTATCGGCAAGTACTCGGTATCGGCGAGTACTGAAATGCAAGTACTCGTTTTACAAAAAAGTGGTATCGGTGCATCCCTATCTGTAAATATTAAAAAATTAAAAACAAAAAGAAAACAAACAAAACAAAAAAAAAAACTAGAAGCAACCATTCAAAATGTGCAAGGAATTCTCTATTATATTTCAGTTTTCTGCCTGCTGCAAATGTAAAAGATTGCATGATTTTAGAAATTTTCAGTAATGTGACTGAACTAGCTTGAAAAACTACCAAGAGGAACAGTGAAAACTTAAAATGGAGTGTGGAGTATTCAGACTGTAACCAGAAAACACGCACATACTAATGCAATTCAAGGCTTAGTAACATTCTTTTGGAAATTATAGAACTGGTTACTGTTTAGACTTGTTTTAAACTGTTATTCAGTAGTTTGTGAATATAACATGCAGTTTTCAGGCTTACATTCATATCGACATTTTAATGCAAATTTTAGTAGTAGAAATGAAAATAGTGATTCTAACAATAATGTGTTTTACTTAGTTACGCCTTTTGAGAGAGTCAAAAATCACTCATGGACACATATCAAGAGAAAAACCATAAAATGCATAACTGTATATGGTGAAATTACAACCTTTTCATAAATGTTTTATGCATCAGTCTTTACCATGGTAATTTAAAGTGCTTTCAGTACTGCCCAATAAGTTATTATCATTTGAAAGACCAACTTGGAGGAAGACACAAAAGTACTGTGGCTAGTACTATTTTCATAAAAATGAAATTTTCATTTTTGGATTTGTGTGATGGAAAAATATAGTCTCAAATATTGAGTCCTAACTCTTTATGATCTCTCATTGTTATAACACTGTTTATATAACATTAAACACTGGAATTTCACCTACTTTTTGGAGATTTTCAAAATATTTTCATTAGAAAGCAATCCAAGTGCATCTACTTGGCTTCTAAAGCAAAATTACCTGAAAATGGTAAACCTTCAGGAAAAGTTCAGAATAAGGGAACAGGAGGTGGATGAGTATGCAAAACTGGAAAAAAGGTGGGGGGGGGGGGGGGTGTTATGCTAAAAAAATAATTTAATTAACTAGGATTTCCTTAATATTTATATATTACCAGTTGTCTAATAGCCACCATTTAAATTTGTGTTTGTATAATGGCATCTGTGAGATTTTACTCAAATTATTTTAACACTAGAATCCCTGAAGCCTACGAAAAACTTGTAATCCCGGGCCACCTTAAATTCCTTCACACCACTCCATCAGCATTTTGTTTTGCAAATGTGTCAATGAGCACTGGAAGCAAGCATCCTGCTATCTCATCTTCCCCACCGACATAGCTCAATTCAGACAGAAAGTTCTCCCAGCTCAAGTCTGTTTATCTGGATGTGAAGTGCCTTGAATAGTATAGGGCAAATAATATATTGTTATTTGGAATACATACATTTCATGTGTGTTCATTGTCTACAATGATCTGGGTAAATGTAGGATGATGGGAAATGCGAGGCAAGAAATGCAGAACACATACCTAAAACAGAAACCTTTTCCATGTTATAGTAATAATGACGTGAAATGTATAATGTGTGAAGACTTTAGTCCAAATATCAAATAAACACATGCACTTTTATTCAAGAATATAACCAAAGAAAAAAAAATCATTCAATTTACATGTTGCTGTCAATGAGTTAAAAACCCAAGCTCAAATGTCAATCGACAGAAAGTTGATATGTCTTCTTGAAAGGTGCAGAGGTAAGAACTGCTGCCTTATAACCCAAAGGTTTGGAGTTCGAGTCTGAGTGCTCCTCGTTTTGAGTAGTGAGCTGCTATTATTATTACTATAATATAATAAAAACATACATTTGATTTGAGTCTGTAACGGCCGGTGTAAATTTTGGCTAATTGTAAAAGTTAACGCTTTTTATTATTATTCAGTTTTATTCTGTCAGTGACATTCACATAGTACAACAAACTTGCCTCTCCCTCTCTGAGTTGATGGCATTTATCTCCATTCTTTTCACAAGAATAGCGATGACCACAGTTGGTGCTGTGGTTGATGCCTGCTCGGGACTATTGTTTGTACCGACAATCAAAGATTCAATGCCCCATGACCACTATCAAACTATCATGTGGCATTTGCGCTTTGGCAATAAAGACACCCGTATAGAACATGTGAAAAATTACAGATTCTCTGTGATTTTGTACATCTGGAAATGTTTTGTTGAGAACTGTGCTGATTGACACATTTACAAAACAAAGACGCTGATGGAGAGGTGTGAAGGAATTTAAGGTGGCCTGGGATTGCGACTTTTTTCGTAGGCTTCAGGGATTCTAGTGTTAAACAAGCACCCTAATGGAACATCAGACTTTCATAAATTAAATTATGCTTTTTGCATGCTGTCTAGAACATCTGATTGTAATTGATTTTAAGTTTTGAGCAATATATAAGAACCTCATCTTGGTGATATAACTTTAAAATTTAGAATCACAGTATTTTATTCTGAATGGTACTCTAAACCAGTGTTTCATAAACTACTACAAAACCCTACAGAAAAATATTTCTTTTTTAGGAAATCCAATTGAAATGTAAAAAAATGCAAAATAAACCATCATGTGTGTACATGTGTGAATGGTTGCTCATTGACAAGTGTAACACATGTTAAGAAAATTTTCTGTAAATCACGTTGTTCTCCTAACATGTATTACAATTGTGTGCACTGTTAATACTAGAAACGTTTACTAGCTATGCTAGCCGGTAAAGGTCAATGAGGAACCATTCAAAATGCTAGCACTATAAAAATTGCCAGACTTGGTGTTAGTAAATGAAATCACCAAATGTTAGCTGTTTCACAGTAAGTAACAACAATAACGTTCATAAAATAACTGCTACATGAACGAAGCAAAGTTTGCAAAGCTTGTATTTTTACCTGAAAGATGCGACTTAGTTTTTCTGCAGTCATGTCCTCATCCTGGAGTGTCACTCTTTTACTGTTCTGAAAAACAACGTAATGGTCCATCCTCTGCTGATGCCATGCAGTGTAACTTCAAGGCTGTGGATCGATCTGTTGTGAGGACTGTTCGCACGTGTCATCAAAAAACACGCAGAAGTACCACCTCCGGTTTCAGTCAATGAAAATGCGTCTGTTTTGTTGTTTTTGAGCTATAACACTTTCATTATTTGAATCACAAATAAATCCAGAAAAGTACAGTATGCGTAATTTTAAGTTTATGACTGCTATTTGTTACCACAGAATTAAAAAATACCCTATTTTCCCTCCTTTTATTCTTTAATCAAAAATCAAAATCCGAAAATTCCTTTCATTTTCATTTTTGTTTCTAAAATGAAATTTCAAATACCAAAAAGTACACAGACCGTTTTGCATACATATTCCTTTTACGTTTTGCTGGAACCATGGTATTTTTAGATAAAACCTCTAAACAAACAATGTACTGAGGGTAGTCATCTACAGTATATGGTGTGTGTTCCTCCATATACTTAGCTGCATAAGCTTCACTTAAATTGAATTTACCTGTTGACAGCTCATGCTCCTCTGCATTCCTAATTGAAGTATGTTTATTTAGGTTTAAAATACAGGATGACAATTTTTTATTTCTCAGGACTGTAAACAGTAGCAACACTAACTTGTGTTGTTTTAGAAAATAAAACTAACTTTTGTTACATCCATCAGAACATACATACAGTAGTAAGGACGCCTAAAGTTTAGTTAATGCATGCAGCTTGATGCACGGAGAAGAATGCTGAACTGAAGGCATTAAGCTATAGAAACATTTAGTAACTATCACAGCAGACAGCACAGCCTCCTCTTTCTTGATTAGTTGAGCTCAGATAAGTGCTGTGTGGGACAGAATCTTTGTTTTGTCAACTTCAGACTCTTTGCCGCTCATTTTTCCAGCAGCAGTAACTGAAGCAAAGTATTAAATCAAATCAAAATCTTTATTGTCATTGTAGCAATGAGACATTATACAACGAAATTTAGGTGCAATTTTCCAATGCAAAAATAAAATAAAAACAAAAGATAATTACTCAAGTTAAAACTAAAATTATCCATTCATACATATGACCGGTGGCTCATTAAACTCCTATACATTTTCATGAAATGCTACATTTCTGTGGAGCACAGTTTAAGAAACACTGCTTTAAATCAACAAACTAGGGAGTTCTGCTAACATACAAGTAGGTATCAATTTCGCATGCAAGTCTGAACTAGCACTGGAATGTTTCATTAATTGAAAATTTGGCATACATGCAAACATTAACAAAATGACAATGAAGCAATAATTACTGTACTTTAAATCACAGAACACAAATAATTTAGACTAAACTGAACCACAGGTAAGGCGTTAATAGTCGGTTGAGTTTATGATTAAACATTAGAGTTTTTGAAAGTGTTGCAATACCTAATATAATTGGAAAAGGAATACAAATGCACCATTAACTGACAGGTGTCACATCTCCCATCCTAGCAGCTATACTTCATGAGAGAACACCAGAGCTAGGCATACCTAAAATGATGGGAATTATAAGCAGTAGGTTCTACTGCTCAGCTAAATGGCTACCTGCTGATCTAGCAGCATATCTATTGCAGCCCCTGCTGTGCAGCTGCTCACGCTACTAGTTACATTTGGATACAAATATGAATGAAAAATCACAACATCATTTAAAAACGAGACAAAGTACATATAGTATGTACTAGGCACAGCACTAAGGATGTAAATGTCAGACATTCTACACTTACACAGATTGTTGTAGACACAGAACACAAATGAAATGTACTGTATGTATTCCAAATAGCGATATATTATTTACCCTATACAACTCCAGGCACCTTACACCCAGAGAAACACACTTGTGCTTGGAGAATTTTGCAAATAACTTCAGCTATGTTTGGGGGATGGGATAGCAGGCTGTTTGCTGCTTGTGCTGATCAGCACATTTGCAAAATAAAAGACGCCGATGGAAAGGTGTGAAGGAATTTAAGGTGGCCCGGGATTACGAGTTTTGTCATAGGCTTCAGTGATTCTAGTGTTAAACACTTCAATCATGTCTCCTCTTAATCTTCTTTTGGTTAAACTGAAAATATTCATCTCTTTAAATCCTCCCTCACAGTCACTCTTTCTTTTGATTTTTTCTAGCACTGCTATGTCTCTTTTTGTAGCCTGGAGACCAAAACTTTATAGAGTACTCAAGGATCGGCCACTCTAGTGTGTTATAAAGCTTGAGCATAACCTCATTTGACTGCACATCATACTATACAACCTAACATTCTTAATGACTTCTTAACACTGTCTGGAAGTTGACAGTGATGAGTCCACTGTTACTCCTATATCCTTATCACATGGTGTACTTTCAATTTTCAGATCTACCATTGTGGGTGTACTTTCAATTTTCAGATCTACCATTGTGTACTCAAATCAAATATTTTTACTTCCTATGTGTAAAATGTTATATTTACTTACATAAAATTTACTCTGCCACAGTTTTGCCCAAGCCTGTATACTGTCCAAGTCCCTCTATAATGATTCAACGGATTCTAATAATCTGCCAATCCACGTAGCTTGGTATCATTTGTAAACTTAACCAGCTTGTTACTTATATTCCTATCCAAATCATTTATATATATGTTACGGCCAAAACCCGAAGTTCAGCCAGTTCCCGAATTGACCGGCCATTTCGCACTTTGGCCGCGAGGTGTGGCCAAAGTCCGAAGTACTAGAAATGACCGGCATATATGCTACTTTGGCCAGCCATTTCGCGAAGTGGCGAGAACTCCCTGGTCAAAATCCGATGTGCTGATGTAAGACTGTCCGCTCAAGGTGCGAAGATAATTAGAAATTTTCAGATGCAGATTCAGAAGTGAGTTTTCCATTCTGCACGAGAAACTGCTCAAGGCGGGTCTTGTTCAGCAAAGTGGACGCCACTTGAGACGGCCTTTCCCTCGCCCAAACACTAACCTTAAGGTCAATAAAATAGGTCCCTGACGTTAAGTCACTATTTTATTGCTAAAATGATAACAGAAATGTGAAATCTACTTATATATCTGATCTTAATTATTGTGAAACAACCAAGTGGCGTCCGCTTTCTGAACATGAGCCGCCAAGGTTACACTCAACACAATTGCACTACTAAGTGCGCAACAAATCGCTGCTCATGCCTTTTTCCTTCCGACTTTGGCCGATCGCCCCATGCCATTTCGCAAACTGGCTGGCCAAATCCCGAAATCAAGGAAAAGATCGGACATTGGCCGGTCAATTTAAAGCGACATTGGCCATTTCCCGATTTGGCCGGACATTTCCCGCTTTGGCCAATTTCGGGTTTTGGCCGTAACATATATATTTAAAATAGCAGTGGCACTACCTCTGATTCCTGTGGAACACCACTCTTAACATCAGCCAATTCTGATTGGGTTCCTCACACCATAACCCTCTGCTTCCTGTGTCTGAGCTAATTTTGCACCCATCACCACACAACACCCAGAACTCCCACTTCTTTCAGTTGGATGCCCAACCTCTCATGTGGCACCTTATCAAATGTTTTCTGAAAGCCAAAATAAATAATACTTTCTCCACTTTGATTATATCCTTTTGTTGCTTCCTCATAAAATTCCAGCATGCTAGTAAAACACAACCTTCCTCATCTGAACCAATCCTGACTATGCCATGTGTTGCTCAATCTTATCCTTAAAGATTCCTTTCATTAATTCCTTTCATTAATTTACCTGTGATGAACGTTAAGCTTACTGGCCAGTAGTTGCTTGGATCTGCCCTGTCACCCTTTTCATATAACGATATATTTGCCACTTTCCATTTCTTCAAGATATCCCTAGTGTGCATGTACACCAAGGATCATGCAGGCAGTGTGGTCTAATGGTCAGGTCCCGCTACTGATATTGTGTGACCATGAACAAGTCACTTGACCTGCCTGTACTCCAAATGAAAAAAAAACAAACAAAAGAAATGTAACCAATTGTATCATACATGTGTAAGTCGCCTTGGATAAAGATTTTAGTCAAATAAGTAAATGCAAATGTTATATATGTACTCACTAACCTCTTATTATGTGGTCCTGATGATTTGTTTGATTTCAGCCTACTTAATCTAAACAATACTCCTCCCTTTATAATTTCCAAATCATTTAGTACCTCCTTAGTAGGCCTTTTTACTGCTGGGAGGTCATCCACTTCCTCACAGGTGAAGACCTCAGAAAAATGCAAATTTGGAACATCAGCTATTTTACTGCCTGTATTTTTTTAATTCCACTTTACTATTACGGATCCACTTCACCTCCTCCTTAACTGTTCTTTTACTACTAAAATATTGAAAGCATCTTTTTGGGTCATCTTTTGCTTTATCTGCTATATTCCTCTCTAACTGCCTTTTAGCTTCCCTAATATCCTTCTTAATGTTTGTTGTCATGCTCTCATACACCCTTACTATTCACATTGGAGTTATTGGTCTTATGTGCCTTATGCAGCTGTTTTTTCCTTTGCAGCTTATTTTTCAACTCTTTATTGATATATTCTATCAATAAAGTTCTATTTTTGAAATTTCCTACTAATTTCAATTTTTGGGATGTACATATCTTGCATTATATGTAAAACCTGTTTAAAACTGTTCCACTGCTCAACTTTCTCCTCACTTAAAAGATTATCCGAGTCCATCCCCTTAGACTTTGCTGCATCTGCTCAAAATTGGTCCTGCCAAAGTCTCCTCCTGCGCCACCTTAGGGATGCACACTATCTTTCTAAAGGAGCCATGGGCCAGGTACTCCAATTCTCTACTATAAAGCAGGACAGCTAACTCCTCCTCCAGTTCAACGACCCTTAACTTGATATGCTAGATCAGATGGCATCTCCTGTAGACAAAGCTTTCAAGGAAGACTGGCTCCTCCAAGCCATCATCTAAAAAGTCTAACATACAACAGGACACAGAGGAGAAGTAAAGCACTACAGCAAACAAACACATAGCTTGTTTATAAAGATAAAGGAATGCCATGAAACAGCATAACTTTAGGACCATACTTTTTTCAAAATCCACCCTATCAGGAAGGAATACATTCTCCAGAAATGGCATACTAAATTTGACTAAGCATGTTTAATATGTATTTTATGAGTTACAAGTACAACTTTTGTTCTCCTATGGTCCTATTCCTACAATATCAGTAAATACCACAATGCTAAACTCCTTTCTATGGATAGTCCTTGCTTCATTTTACCTGATATTTAACTTCATCACACCTTTGTCTAGCTTTAATTAATAAGTTTCATTTCAGCATATATGTAATGTATGTAAATAATACATGTATAAGGCAATTAAGTACTCCACTGTGTTCTTTAAGCCTATTTCCCACTTTAGGCACATTTATTACTGCTTGATGCATGCTAAGTATTCATTCAAAAAAAACAATGCTCAAAGCCAAACCATGGGATTAAAGAGCTGAGAGCTATCTTATAAGGCACAACTGACTACACATAGTAAGGTAGTGGGGCTGACCTAGCAAGCTTTTAGGAGATGAGCAATGACTGTGGGTAAAAAAACTGAATACATTTTATTGAAACTTCTGGCACCAACAAAAAGTATTACACAGTACAAATTGCAAGTAAAGCATAAGTAAAAATGTTCAAGAATTCAATACAGAAATGCAAAATCTCAAAGACATGTCAAAGATCAAAGTAATAAAACAAACACGTAGAAGAAGACTCAGTTATACTATATGCCTTTGTAAAATACAAGGCACAATGCTGGAGCAAAGAGCTCTAACCAGGCTCCTTCTGTTATTTCCCTTGCCACTTTCATCATGTGACTGCAGTATTATTAGTGTTGCACAGCAACAAACACAGATAGTAGCAGCCAGGGGCAAACTTCTAGCAAAAGGAGGGAATAGGAGCAGAACCAAATGTAGTACAATGGTTTCATAAGAAAACGAGTACTTACATCTCAGAAAACTAGCCTTAATAATAATTTTATTTGGTAGTCTAAGGCATTTGCACAATACCTTATTTACATCAATTTTAAAGCATGCAACTGTAGTTAAAGTAGGTTGATTCAAATGAGGCTTGCTGAAGATTACTTTTCATTAAAAGTATAAGTAAAAAGAAGACACAGTCTCTCAGGCTAGTTATGCACACAGTCAGTGGTCTTTTTCACTCTAGATAATACAGGCATAGTTTTGAACAGCAATTACAGAATTTTCACGCATGTTATTAGTGTGGATGGGTGACTCTACCTTGGTTTTTTTCTCAGGAAAAAGGGAACAGTCTGTCATTCCTAACCATCATCTAGGGTATTGACCTGTTTTGCATTTAAACCACTTGCATAGTACCACATTCTGTACACTACATTAACACACACTGGAGTGAGTGACAAAATGACATGACTACTGTAAACAAAAGTATCTCAAACTGCAGGAGAAAATTAAAGTGTCTGGACAAAATTTAGATAAACGTTTAAAAAAAAAAACCTTAAAAATACGCAAATTCCACCACTGCAAATGAAACAAGTGTTCGTTCAGTCACAGTGAGGAACCAGTTGTAACCTTCCCATCACCTTGCTGTTCACTTTACAATAGTTATAGGCATAAAGAAGGACTATCTAGCTGATGCACAATTGGCATAAGTAGTTCTTATTAGTGCCATAAAATGAACAATGTTTTTAAATGTTCTACTTTAATTCAGTAAGTATGTAATTTGCCTTACAATGCACATGCAGAGTAATGCTTACAGCTTTGCTGTTTCTGTTTAACTGTATAACTTCATTATTCAGTATGCATCAGACCTTATCTATAGATAGGAGGAGGAGAAAGAATATTAAATCTTGGTTCTTTTTCAAAAAAATGTATAAATCTTATATTTTAAAAGGCCAATTCACATTCCACTATTTTATGTCGCTCAAATGCTTTCAGTTGTAAAAAAAATAAATAAATAAATAAAAAATAGAAGAATAAATATACATAGACACGACACATTGCATACATAGACATGACTCATAGGGTATAAGTAGGAATTAATTATTTTATATTCTTCATAAGGATTCAGCAGGTAATTATAGCAGAAAATTTCAGATAATAGCAGAGATGTTAAGGTTGTAGGTAAGAGAAATGCAGACATGAAAAGCTGAATCAAGCAGGCAAATCACAAATAAAAACCAAAGAATCAGTACATTGGAATATTCAACATCTTTTGTGTTTTCCTAACTATTAACGTAAACATACACATGAAGCAAATAAAAAATTAATATGAACCCTGATTATGAAGAGATAAGCAGAACAAGCTGAATAACTATTTTGACATTCATATACCAGTTATATTTCTTTTATCAATACATGGCTATCTAGATGTTAGTTCAAGTAGCAGTTTCCAGGTTTATATTTAAACTCTCACACACTTTCTGACTTCAGCAGATGTTTGCAAAAGGGTGGTGCTTATACTGTTGAATAAAATGTAAGCTTACAATTAGCAGGTTGATAAAAACAGCTGAAAAAAAAACATTTGGTGGGATATGCTTCAGTTCAAGTTGAAAGTGACATGTTTTACCGATAAAGAGGTGCTTTCTGTACCTTGGCAATGGCAGTCTGTTTGTACATTCTTGTAATGAGCCCCATTACTTCAACAAAGGGGTTATCAATCCCTGCTGTACCCAAATTCTGTGCCCTCATTAATTTCTCCCACTCCTCAAAGCTGGCACATGCTTCCTATGTGGGAGGAAAGAACAGATTTTTTGAGCTATAAAGGGCAGAACAATTAATGGAACTGAGAATCATGCCCTACTTTTCTTCAGACAGAAAAAAAAAGTAAAAAATAAGATGAAAATTCCCAGAGATACCAGTCAGTTCTTACCATGAAACGTCAATGCATGGTAGGTCAGTCACATGTTTTTGCCAATTATAGAAGCTTGTGACAACCTGGGGGCGAAGATGGAAACTCTGCGCCAACATAATAAATCAAAGAGAGATAGTTGCTCTCAAGGTGAAATGTAAGTAGTATTAAGGAAGTAGGAAAGTCAGGAATTACACGGAAAGATTTGGGACACTGAATGGTAACTCAGGAATAAGTCACTACTTACTTTATTTTTTGCAACACTGTCTGTTTTATACACTACACGTTAACTTTTTTAATTATTGAATCCACCAATATTTACTCATCCACACATAAAACAAAATAATAAATAATAAATAGTTTTAAGTATGTTACCTATTTAAAGGCAAGTTACATGTAACAAAGAAAAGAGATTTACATTACCTTGAAACAGTATGCATCTCAACTGATGTTCAGTATTTCATAATGAATATTGTCAGATATTCAATCAAAATGTAATATTAGACCAAATACACCCTTAATTAATATGCTTGTTTATGACCTTATCATAATAGCTCATGAGTGTCACTTGGCCATTTTTTTGTCTAACCATTGTGATACACAGTTGTTTATACATTTTAGATGGCTTCATTGTTTCATAACCAGCTGTGCTTCAAATTCAGCTCTTGATTATTTGATCTAATATTCTGTGATATGATTGCACCTTCAGTGATGTCATTACTGAAGTCATTATGACCCTGCTGTAACAAACCAACCAAAATCAGAACAGTACCTCCACTATGGTTCAATTTCTGTAATTGTTAAAGGAAGTAAAGGTTTACCTTTAAGCACAATGGAGTCCAAACTTTTACTTTAGATCCTTCTATCCACAGAATACTGTTCCAAGCATACTGATAATCATATATAGTAAGTGTATTCTGACAAACCTTATGAAAGCACTTACAATAATATTAAAGAATACTGGTTTGCAATCTTGAAACGTAATCATGATTTCAATTTTTGTTAAAAGTCTTTCTGATAGTTTGTTTCAGAACACATACCTTTGACCAATTCTTTTAGAAATTGTGGCACATTTTATGCTATCTTTATTGAAAGATTTTTTCAGGATATCTACTACTGCAGTATCTTACTACTTTCACTAACCTTGTCCATTTGGACAATATGGTTCTGCCTGTGATTCAGCAGAGCCATGGACAATATAAATGTTATGTAGCCTCTTCAATTTGAAAGGCATCAGCCTTCCACACCCTCAGATTTTCAGAAATTTCATTTGACTAAAGCATCAAGTTCACCTAAAACATGTTTGCTAACAACTACACTCATAATAATAACCAGCCTTTATCAAAATTATATCAGACAGGGGTGGTCTTTATCAGGTAAGATTAATAAATAAATTATTCAAAACACTGACTCTAAATATCCATTTAATTGAATTCACTTTTGGTTGAAGAGGTCAGTACATTTTTCACTCCTAAAGATTGCTTCTTTAATTCCAACACACAAGGCAAATAAAAGGAAGACCAATCGTTGTTATGTTTTGCCTTAGACTTTCTTCTACATACTGTACAACTCACAAAAAATGTTTTGAACAAAGTTATTATGAAATCCATATAGTGTTCAGTACCTCAAAGTTCCCAGAGCTGTGCGAATGCTGCACTAACCATTGTCCAGTCATACTGCCCTACAAAACATATATAAATACTATACTTTAAGTGGGTGAAAAGCATTTTTCCTATTTCAGGAAACTCTATATAAAGTTTTAAATGCTAGTTTTCCATTTACAGTGATAAGCTGATGGAGCACTATGAAAAATTACAAATCAGAAGTCACTATATGTTCATTTAGTTATATAATTGCATTTAAAACAAAAAGCACACATTTGTACATATAAGAAATCTAATGTGACATTTTGAAATGTGTTAATATGTGGGAAAATTGCCTTTTTTAATATTTTTGAAACTCTCTTTAGCCAATCTAAACAACAGAAAATAAAAATAACCAGTGTTATGTGAATCCAACAGGGGTAATTTATTTAACATGAATGTCAGAAAATTGCCTTGCTAGTGTGCCGAAATCAAGCTTAGGTCCACAGTCCCTACATTTTTCATACTGACAAACAATCTGACAACCTCTGTAGGTTCTAATTATTCTCTACACACAGAACAATAGCTAAAAAAATACTTCAACGTATGAAATTTTTTTAATCAAGCATTCATTCCTAATTGACTTAAACCAAAAGAGTAAGCCTTGTATTTTACTATGCACTTTTAAGGTTGCTTGACAAGATACCAGATTAGCAAAATATTGATAGGATAAAAACGTGTTCTACTTCTTTATTTGACTAATACATATCAAGAGTGAGAAAGAAATTGCTTTTTTTGTGGTTTGTAGCAGATATCAACTTATGGCAATTATAATGCTACATCTTGCCTTTATTACTTACTTTGCAATATTTTCTCATTACCCTATACTACCCAAGAAATTTTACACAATCTATTAGGTTTCTTTGCATTGCAAGTCAAGCAATAAAAACACTCAAGACAAATGCTTACCTAAAGCTTTATAATGATACTGTGAATCATGGTAAAAAGTTGAAGTCTGAAACCACTGCCTAGCAACAGAAATAGAGCTATAATAATCAAATAATTAAATCTAAATATAGCCTGTTCTGTCTCTCACTGTACCTTCATACTCTTAGAATCAAAAGAATTACAGTAGATTTAAAAAATATTCTTACTTTAGCAGTTTCTTTCATAAGGTCAAAAGGAATACGTTGCCTTATTTTGGAAGGAAGCTGTGTTAAAACTTGATCTTTTAGGCGACGTATCATTATTTCATTCAACTTATGGTGTAACTCATCAAGGTTTGAGGCTCCCCTACAGTCCCACTGACGTTTGCTGCCAAAAAACCTGCAAAAAATTCAATTTTACATTATTTGCCAATAAATAACAATATACACCAATTATCCATCCATCCATTATCCAACCCGCTATTTCCTAACTACAGGGTCACGGGGGTCTGCTGGAGCCAATCTCAGCCAGCACAGGGCACAAGGCAGGAAACAAACCCCAGACAGGGCGTCAGCCCACCGCAGGGCACACCCACACCCACACACCAAGCACACACTAGGGACAATTTAGGATTGCCAATGCACCTAACCTGCATGTCTTTGGACTGTGGGAGGAAACCCACACAGACACGAGGAAAACATGCAAACTCCACATAGGGAGGACCCGGGAAGCGAACCCAGGTCTCCTTACTGCGAGGCAGCAGCACTACCCACTGTGCTACCGTGTCACCCACATACCAATTATTAACCATATAATAACAAAAAACATCACGTAAAAAAAGCACAAAGATTAAAAAGTAAGTTTTTTGTAGTTTTCCCTCTGAAAATAAAATAATTTGCAAACAAGTACTAAAACATTAAAATGTATTTTAAATCAGTATATTATAGCTTATCTATATTTAATTTTGCAGATACCATATACTAATATTTTAAATTATAAGCAGCACACACTGCAAAACAATATGTGAAAAGAAATATGGTGCTACAGCTTTTAGATGAATCTGCAATTGTTTGGGTAAGGCAGAACGGAATCGTAAACTTTATCTTAATAAGACTAGTATGAAACAGTTAAGAAACAATATTAATATAACATTGATAAACAAGAAAATTAATTATTGATACTGAATGTGAGTTTTGAATTCCCAACTTAAATGTAGGGTAATGTGGTGATTAGCACAGCTCCTTTGATCCCAACGCAGAGAGCAATGTCTGTGTAGAGTTTTCACATTTTTCCCTTGATTGCATGGATTTTGTCCAAGTGCTCTAATTTTCAACTACATTCCAAAGACATGTAGGTTAGAGTAATCAGTAGCTAAAATATGGCCCTAGAAAATTGGTGTCCTGTCCATAATTTGTTTCTACCTTAATTACTGTATATTTGATGTCTTCAAAGTGTTTAATTCATGCTTTTAATATATTTGAAAAATTTTGTTATGCAGCAAGATAAGATTAAATATTAATTCATTAATCAACAGCTTTATTTTGTGAAAAGTGGACTACTTATAATAATTTGTCTTTACATTCTGAAAAAAAAAAGAATTTCTCTCTGTGGGTGGTATTTTTGTTATTAGTAAGGCAATACTGAAAACTCTGAAGGTCTGAATTTTACTTTGGATGAGTCAATTTTAAATGCATGTGTTATTTTTGACTTTGATTTAACCTTCAGTCATCACATTACTGCATTGTGTGTTCCAGTCTAACAATACTGAAAAACTGACTACTATGATATTTAATGTTGAAATTTGTTAAGTGATAGAATTAATAAATACATTTCCTTCCTTCTGCCCAGTTCTGCTGAATAGGTTCTAACCCTGTGTCCCTGAACTGAATTAATAGGATTCAAACATACAGTAGATGATGGAAAGTTTGCTTCATTATGACTATGCACTTAAAGAATGATGTACATGAGTTCAGTCCTCTAGTTGTTTTCTTCTGCCTTTACTATATTTATTACAGTTATCATTAAATATAACCACTAAATAAAATACATATTATGACTTATCCTTTACTGGTTATGAAAGTTGATATGTAATTAGTAAAATATCCATCATAATATGATGGGCCAAAGCAAAAGAGAACAAAATATACATTTATTGGGATTTTCATTTGAATAATGTTGAGGAAATGGACACAGAAATTTTAATAGGTTCTGCCTCTTGTAAGAGCCAGTTTGCTGAGCTGTTGCTTGAGACCATCAGGTGGTGCAGTGTAGTGCTGCTGCTTTGCAGTAGGGAGACTGTGGAAGATTGTGCGTTCGCTTCCCGGTTCCTCCCTGTGTGGATAACGCTTTGAGTACTGAGAAAAGCGCTATATAAATGTAACGAATTATTATTATTATCTTGTATCAGTTTCTTCTTGTGCCTTGAATGGCATGGTTCTGTTATAACCTACACTAAAATCATATCCTTTCATTTTGACTTAAGTAAGAAACACAGGTAATGCACAGAGAAAACTGTTCATATATGACGAAGCAAATTCTAGATTTTGATTTTTGGTTTCTCTGCATATTTACACATAGATTTACCTTGCATTTATTGACACATAAAATGATTTATGCTTATATTATGATTTTTTTAAACCATAAGGAATTGCCTGTAAGGCACTATTGTATAAGGTGCTTTGTCCCTTCATTTCCTGCTTTGAGGTTTATGAATTTGTTAGCTAGAAAAATATAATATGTAATTGTGCTGAAGTATACTTTCCATTTCATTAAATTTACATTTTCAATTACAGGGATAAAGAATTCAGGGATCTATCTCAACAGAAATAGGTAAAACACAAAAAAAAATCACTTTTAGGGACTGAACTGCCAAACCTAGGATTTACAGTTCAATGTTTTAGCTAGTAGGGTACACTGGCTTCTACTCTTTGTTTTGCAAAGATTATAGAATGGGAGTTGACTGTTATAGCTGAAGTTATTTACTAGGAGTTTTAATTATTTTATATACAAATAATTATAAATTATTTTTACTTCAGATAACATTTGCTAAGCTGGTGACACTCAGATTTTTGACAATATACAGCTTGCCTGTCTAATAATACCTGCATAATGAATATAATGTCTATAATACCTCCAGAAATTGAAAGAACACAAAATTGCCTTTGGAATAAATGTTTAATTCAAACAAAAACTACTGGATCTAGTTTTCTTCATGCATCTCTCTCAGTTTATGGATGGACAGACGGACAAACAGACAGACATAACTTTATTTGTCCCAATGGGGAAATTTGACTTTTTACAGAATCTCTTTAAATGAATAAGTTCAGAAAAAAAGTTTTCATCCCAATTTCAAATGACGTGTATTAGGTGAACTCCTGATATGAATATGGCCTTTTGTGAGGTACAATGTAGGCCGATTCCTCATCCAGAGTTAGTTCCTGCCTTGTGCCTAGTGCTGATGGGATAAGCTTTGGGTGTCTGCAACCCCGAGCACAAATATATAGACTTCAGTATATTATGTTTTGCTAAAAATTCATTGTTTGTTTTCCTGAGGTAATAGAGGCTATTTTTAAAACAATATGTGAAAAAATGTATAAGTAACAAAAAAGGTGGCTCAGAAGTAGTGCTGCCACCTCATGGAGGTAGTGTACTGGGATCAAATCCCACATGTAGTTATTATTCAAGTGAAGTTGGAACATGCTACTCATATCTATAACAGTTCTCCTTCTACATTTTCTTCTTACATACCCAAAAACATTCATGTTAGTGTTTTTGTTAGTGATTCAAACTTACCTCTGGTACATTTGAATATTTACAGTATGTACACACAAGTGGGCCCATTGCTGGACTAGCATCATGTCCAGGGCTGTTTCCTACCTTGCATTCAGTGTAGCCATGAGTGGCCTGGCTCCCCAAAGACTTTAATTAGAATTAAATAGGTGTGAGAATATTAAGTTGTCAGTTAATAATATAAAAAAGATTTTACAATTAAGTGAATAAAATATAATGCATGATATCGATTTATTATTTTTATGAAATTTGTTTCTAACAGCAATCGGCAACAGCTTACATAAGGAAATGCCAATAAATTGTTATCAGTTCAAGAAAGAAACACCAACAAACTGAAAATATCCTGCAAATTCAAGTACACTTAATAAAAGCTTTGATCACTTTTTTCAGACATAAAATGTGAAAGATAAGAACATTTATATTTACTTTTGCATGTTTTTTAAATCATAAACCATTTTAATCAAATTTTATTTGAATAATGAAGTAAGACAAAGACTAATATTCCTAAGGTGCTACAACTACACCTTGGAAAATGTGTATTAAACCTTTATTAAATGTGTATTCTATATTATGGGAATTTTCAATTTTATTGAAAGCTTTTCTCAAAGACTAAAAGATTTAATTCTTTTAGAATAAATACTTAAAGTAAGCCAAAATCTGTCTAAAAATATTAGGTTAAAATTGCTGAACAGATTTTAATCACATTATATTTCAAAAAACATTATAAAATTACTGCCACAGAAAAGCATTTTGAAGACAGGTGTACTTCAGACGTACTAGTATGTAACATTTTTGCAACTGACAAAATAATATGCACATAAATTCAACCTTTCTTTATCATTTAAAGAAATTCAGGTTATGGAAATCTTAAGGCAAACACCTAAACAGACTCATTACCTAAGGGTAATTATGCATTTTCACAAGTAAAATTCAATCTTCTCTCACAACACTTTCAAATAACACCTTTCTAGAAAAGAAAATGTTTAAAACTGCATTTTTAAAACGCTGACACAATAATCAGCAATCAGGCTGAGATGATTCTATACACCTGAGGCATTTATTGGCAACTCTAAGATGTTCTGCTCTACAGTGGCAGTTTAAAAATGACAGGGTAATAATCAGAAACACACAACACTGTCAATTTAATTTTAACAAAAAAGATTTAAAATAAAATGTTTTCGTACTGTATTACTATTACTTAATTTTATCTTCTTCTCCGTGACAGATCATCTTTAGACTCACTTTGTTGTATTCCCTATATTCTCCATACTACTTAACCATACCTTCTCAATTCAGCTTCTCTAACTTTCTGACTAGTATGTATCACTACCTTTCTCCTAATCTCTTAATTTCTTATACTGTTCCTCACTGAGACAATCAAAGCCAACCTCAGCATTCTGATTTAAGTTTCTTTTCCTCACTGCCTATGTCCCTGGATCACACATCAACACAAGTAGATCTTTACCTTTACTTTATTTGGAATTCTTAATTAACATATCACTGTGGACACTCTCCCCATTTCTCCATATTCTTCAGATCAAACTTGCACTGTCTTCTATTAACAGGTTTCTCCCCTCTCCTTCAACTTCTGATCATGACCTCTGATCTTCCAGCATTGATTTTAAATACTCCCTATTTCAGGTTTCCCAGCACTCAATCATTCTTCTCTACAGCTCTTTCCATAAGTCCGTCATGATCACAAGGTCATAAGCATGTAACAATTCCTAGAATTCAACACTCTTGATACTAGCAATAAGAACATTCATGAAAATGACAAAGAGGAAAAGGCCAGTCAAACTCTAATGGAGACCTGCTTGCACATTAATCACTTCTGCGTTTCCATAAACAGTTCATACCGATCTCTCACATACTGTATAATGATTTACAATCTTACCAACTTTACTGGAACCTTCCCCATCCTTATACATCAAAGCACTAGATTGTTTGGGACTCTACTGTAGGGTTTTTCCAGATCTATAAATGTGTAATACAGCTTTTCAATTCTCTCTAACCATTTCTCCTGAAGTTGTCACATAATAAATGTTGTATCTGCTATTCCTTTAGCTTTAATGAATACTCGTTTCTATGAACGTATCTCACAACTTATCCTTTTCTCTTTTACAAACTGTTCCATTAATTTAGCCTCATATTTCTAAATAAAGGGAAAAGTGAACTCTGTCTCCAAATATCTTACATCTTTTCCATGTGGCACACAGCATTCAGCAATTGCAGTAGGTAATTCTTTCCCCAGTGCTTTCAGCATTTTAATGTATATCCCTGTAGGTCCAGGTGTTTTCCTGCCTTCACCTTATTTAATGACTATTTCTATCACCAGTCATTCTACATTCCAACTATTTCAAGCTTTCCCATAATGGTCTCTGTATTTAACTCATACTCATAATATTCTCTCTATCTACTTTAAATATCTCTTTCCATTTGCAGAATATTTCCATTAACATCCTCAAATATAAAGCTTATTTCCAGATCGTTTTTGTTGTTTTCCCCATCTTTGATATCTTAAACCTTTCTCCTTCTCCATTTCCCATACACATCCTACACTGTCTGTGCTCTTACTTGCACTTATTCTTCATTTCTCTCTTTATCTTTCTGTTTATCTTCATGTATGGTTCTTCAGTTCCCATTACAGTATATGTCTCACTTTGTATTCCTTAAAAACCCTTAATTTCTTCCTGTACTTCATCATTCCACCATAACCTCTACCTTCCCGTCTGTGACAACCTATATAACTGATTGTTCCACCACTGTCTTTTAATCCTTACATGCACAAATTTCTCATCTCTCTTTATATAATTCCCCTCCATTTCTTCTGGAAGTTCCTAACTGATTGTTATTTTCGTATACACTTTTTAAACTGTTCTCTCTTCTCTTCATTCTTATCCCAGATCTTAAATCTGTGCATTTCCACATCTTTTCTTGGGCTTGCTCCTTCATATCCATTAGAGGTGCAAATGCCAATACCACATTTTTAATTTAATTTCCCAATAATAACCTTATTTTACATAATTTATCACCAATCCTGACTTCTACCACCTTATCCCTCCATTTTCTCCTCACTGTAACATTTCATTTATTCTACAAGCAAAAATAGTTTAAAACCATTCTGTAACACCCTATGACTTGCCCTCTTCCACCTTGTTTGCTATACAGAAAATATAGTTAATTTATTCCTCTTCTCCCTAACACATCCAGAACTTTCTAACCCTACCTGTCATAGATTCTACATTCAAAGTACAAACACTAAAAACACTACTACTACTATTCCTACTCCAACTCTTCACTTGTTTCTTTAGCCAAGTTGTGTTCTTTGTAGTACCCTATAATCTACTTATCCCATCACTATGGGGACCTCAGTGCACATTGTCTGCATGGAACATCCTAACATTTCTAACATTCCTATACTTATCCAGCATGGGGAACACTTTGGCTTCCAGATTTATGACATACCCTTGCTGACATCAACCACCATTTTAAGCAGTGGGCCGATGCTTTGACTAAACAGTCTAACTTCAAGACTGCAACTTTCCACAATTTTCAGTGGTAAGCCTAACCTATGACTAAAGAGTTCAAGATGTAAGCCAAACACTTTCCTTTTAGTTGTCTTTTATGTGGCAGAATTATTACACAGACATTTCTGCTTTTCTGTAGGGAGTTTCTTTCTCTTAGCTAATATAATCTGAGTTTCATGTGCCCTCATTTGCAAAAACCAGGGACATGTCAACGATAATTTGGTAGTAGGATTTATTGTCAGAGCTTCATCTGTATACTATCATGAATGTGATAGCAGTTTATAAAAAATATAACAATGAATATATTACCAACTAGTCTGTGTGACCTGCAAAATCAACCTTATCAGGTTCAAACTTCACTACTGAATCACTAAGCAGAACAAACAGTAACAATAAAAAACATTAATACATTTGTAAACTGTATTTTAGGCATAATTATACCATTAATCCTCAACATTTGTGTGTTTAATTTTCATAACTTAAACCATTTGTGCGATTCTATTAGTAACCTCATTTTTACTTTCATGTTGGCAGCTGTGCCTATTCACAGGCTTCGAGTATGAACTGTGGAGAAAAAAAATAAGTGGCATAATGTGTGCAAGTTTGAGGAGCAGCTAGTATCTTACTAGGCACTTCAAAGGTCTTGTTTCACCCTACCTTTGTAAAGAGCCCTCTGAGCATTTGCTGTATATTTTCATTGCTTTGCTTAAAAAAACAAGTCCTGTGTTGCAATTATGCCCCTAGAGCACTGAAAATTCCTTTAGGCTCTAAGCCTAAGTATGTAAAGACAGTAATGTGGCTTAGTGAGAAAATAAAGGTACAGTATTAGATAAATTTTGCCCTGGAAGGTTGGCAGCAGCAGTCACGGGCATGTTTAATGTTAATAATTTGGTGGTTCTTTATATTCACAAAAAGAAGGAAAGCAGAGGCTGGCTAGAGACACTGAGGCTGCAGATTACATCATTGATCACAGCCTCAACTTGCCCCCGCTATGCTGCTATACTCCAAGGCCCTTAAAGATCACAAGTGGAAAATGAAGCAGACATTGTTGATGAAATATCTCAAACCAGTGCATTCTTCATGATATCCAATGCCATCCACCAGCCATGAAGGACACAGTGTCGGAGGTGATTTTGAGACCTCGCCAGTCTCAGTGTCTTCAAATAGCAGTGACTGAAGTTTTTTTTATTCAGATGTTAGGACAAAAGATCATAGAATTCTAGGCAATGACTAGTGAGAAAAAAATGCTTTGCATGTTACGAATTTTACTTTGTGTACTGCATTTTATGGGGTATTTCATGACTACTGTGTTATGAAAAGTCCATATTATCATAAATAATAGTGTTTAGTTATACAGAATTCTATGCAGAAACTTATATTTTAAGCAATTTCTAGATTACAGTTTTTGGAGGCCACAGGAACCTAACCTTATTTTCCCATTGGTTCAATGCATTAACATTCACGTCATTGACTTTCACACTGTTTTCTAGCAATGTTACTCCCGTGATAGCTGAGGATTGATATATATGTGTACACACACAAAATGCGTTTAAAATCCTTGGTGTTCACACTCAATCTATACTACAGTTTAAAAATTATGTTTATTTTTCCTATTGATTTTGTTTACAATTGCTTAAAGATGAGGATATTACCTTACATGTGCATTGCAATATTTTTTTGCAAAATCAAACCATGTTCCAAATTTCTTGGGATAGAGGGCATCAATCTGCATAAAAAGCTGTAAGACGACAAAAATAACAATAAGAGCATGGTGTTAAATTCAAATAGACACTCAGACCAAAAATGAAGGAAATAAACATATATTTTTGAGACTAAAAGACTAAAGGCACAAATAAATCAAAAATATTTTGATTCATGCTCCTTGGTAATTACCTATAAATGAGAAATGAACATTGCTTCTAACATTGATGTATTACGTCAATTTTATGTCAAATTAGAGGAATCTACACTATCAGTGGTCTAGTGACCTGCATCCTGCTTACAGAGGAATCAAAGGATTACGCATATCCAAATCTGTTCCTTAGAGAGTCGCAGTCAAGGTGGGTGATGGAACAGTATTTACGGGTGACGCTGCAGTTGCGATCTGCTGGGCCAGCTACTTTGAGTGTCTATTTAAAGCTGATCCTCCCACTAGGATGATAAATGTCTCTGGGTCCATGGTTCTTGAGGCTGATCATGTAAACTGTAGCTGTAAACTACCCAATCTCATTGAGATTGCACAGGTGGTGAACCAGCTGAGCATAAGGAAGGCTGGAAGAATTTGTGGTACCTGGGGTGAAGTTCTCCTGGCTAGTGGAAAGACTCTCCTCCAGTCATTGCAAACAATATTTCCTTCCATTTCGTGGACAATCACAACTGATTGGAAAACGGGACTTCTCGTCCCTATCTGGAAAGGGAAGGGTGATTGCCAGGATTGTGGCAAATACAGGGGGATAACACTGCTCTCTGTGTTGGGTAAGGTCCTTCCTAGGGTCATCCTAAAAAGAATCCATGATCACTTGCTCTCCTACCAGCAACTGGAGCAGTCTGGTTTTATGCTTAAAAAGTCTACCATCAACACTTCCTGGCACTGTGTGTGCTCATCGAGTGCAAACATGAACATCGCCAGAGTTTTTGGCAGCCTTTGTCGATTTTGGTAAAGTACAGTAATCCCTCGCTATATCGCGCTTCGCCTTTCGCGGCTTCACTCCATCGCGGATTTTATATGTAAGCATATTTAAATATATATCGCGGATTTTTCGCTGCTTCGCGGGTTTCTGCGGACAATGGGTCTTTTAATTTCTGGTACATGCTTCCTTAGTTGGTTTGCCCAGTTGATTTCATACAAGGGACGCTATTGGCAAATGGCTGAGAAGCTACCCAACTTACTTTCTCTCTCTCTCTCTTGCGCTGACGTAGGGGGGTGTGAACAGGGGGGCTGTTCGCACACCTAGACGATACGGACGCTCGTCTAAAAATGCTGAAAGATTATCTTCACGTTGCTATCTTTTGTGCAGCTGCAGCTGCTTCCTGAAATGACATGCTGAACCGGTGCTTCGCATACTTAAAAGCACGAAGGGCACGTATTGATTTTTTTATCTGTCTCTCTCTATCTCTCTCTCTCTCTCTGCTCCTGACGGAGGGGGTGTGAGCTGCCGCCTTCAACAGCTTTGTGCCGTGGTGCTTCGCATACTTAAAAGCCAAACAGCACTATTGATTTGTTTGCTCCTTTGAAGAGGAAGATATGTTTGCATTCTTTTAATTGTGAGACGGAACTGTCATCTCTGTCTTGTCATGGAGCACAGTTTAAACTTTTGAAAAAGAGACAAATGTTTGTTTGCAGTGTTTGAATAACGTTTCTGTCTCTCTACAACCTCCTGTGTTTCTGCGCAAATCTGTGACCCAAGCATGACAATATAAAAATAACCATATAAACATATGGTTTCTACTTCGCGGATTTTCTAATTTCGCGGGTGGCTCTGGAACGCAACCCCCGCGATGGAGGAGGGATTACTGTATTCAACTTTTTTTTTTTTTTGTTCTTTATTTCGTCTTATACGATTTCTCGTATTAGAAATTTGTTAGTTTTCGCATACCCCTTGGGGTTAGAGCACAGGGTCAGCCATTGTACAGCGCCCCTGGAGCACTTACAGGTTAAGGGTCTTGCTCAAGGGCCCAGCAGAGTAGGATCTCTTTTGGCAGTGACGGGGATTCGAACCGGCAACCTTTTGGATACCAGCGCAGATCCTTAGCCTCAGAGCCACCACTCCGCCCTAAACTTAGTTGATATCATCCTGAAACTTCGCAAGGTCCCTCTGAAGTTGCTGAATATCACGAACAGCCTGTACACTGGAACTCTGTGGAGAGAATATTGACCTCGTTGAGAGGTTTACTTACATTGGCAGCAACATTCACATCTCTGGTGACTCTTCCTATGAAGTTAGTAGGCGGATTGGGAGAGTATGAGAGGTCATGAAGTTGTTGGAAAGGGATGTGTGGCGTTCCAGATATCTTTGCAAAAGGATGAAGGTCCAAGTCTTTAGCAAAACAGGAACCACCAGGACTCTATATGGATGCGAGACTTGGATGATATCCAGTGACCTGTGACAAAGACTGGAATCCTTTGGTAGTGTGTCTCTTCTGAGAATTTGTGTTGAACAAGCAGTTGCTTACAGAGTCCTGAATGAGGCGTATTATCTGAATTGTGAGTGTCAGTTACGGCACTATGGCCATGTGGGGTGATTCCCCAAGGTTGATCCGCCTTGCAGGATCCCCATTGTTGAGAACCTGAGCAGCTGGACCAATCCAAGGGAATGCTACATAATACATGGCTGCAGACAGTTATTTCCGGGCGGTGGGACTGGACCACATGTCTGTTTGACGATGTGGGTTCAGCTCCATGCTCCCATCTTCTATTAGGGAGCCCTGGAACCCAAAACTGTCGGTAATGTCACCGATGAGCTAGACAGTGAGGCAATAACATTAGAGCAAGGGGATGATGTAACAAAGTGCAAAAGTGCTTTTATTTACAGCCAATCAACAAAAACAAGTGAGTGTTCAAATAAAGTGCTGTGCATTCAAAGTTCAATAAATCCAATAAATAAATAATCCATTAAAAACGAGTGTCATTGTGGAGGAAAATACAAAAACACAATCTTTTAAAACCGAGTTAAAACGTTGTGCAGGAAGCTGTCTTTTAAAACAGTTACACAAATGAAAAGTCCAGTGCTTCTTTTCCATTAGTGTCTCACCTGCTTCTCCCATGCGGGCCCTGCAACAGGCGAGACGATCTCTCTGCAGCTGACCTTCTCTGTGCCTGACGCTACTACTGTCAGTCGCCTTACCGATCCTTGGCTATGGTCGGCTCACCGACAGTAACTTGGGATTCCACAACGACCAAGGCTCTCACGCTGGGGACACTACATCCCAAGTCCAGACTCCCGCTGCCTTCCGCGGCCATAAGCAGAGAGTCACTTGTCTCCCGGTCACTCCCGTCCTACATACTAAACTCTACGGAGTGACCACCTCTACTACTTACCCGGGTGTCGGCCAAACACCCAGGCTGCCAGCTCAGCTGCCGCAAGCCTGCTCTCTCTCGCTTTCCTTCACCGGCTTACTCTCACTCGCTCCCTTCCTGCTTCCTTCTTTTTTTTTTCCCTCCAACTGTCTTGGGCTTCTCTATATATAATGGATGTGGCAGCTGTGGCAATCAACAGTTACCGGGATCAATTACACTGCGGACCATCCCTCACCTGTGCACTTAGGTGAGACACGCCCACAGCACGAATCCACCCTGAAACCGCTTCAGCCACACTACCACGCCCCTTACAACGCTGCGAGCGCGGCGATTATTTATTTAAAACAAACTGGCCTTTGCTGGGAGAGCTGTGGACCCATAACACCACAGTCTGCCTGAGAACTGAGATCCCAAGCTGTTTCATTGTATGCTGGGTGCAACAATGCATTATACCAGTGTATACTCCCCAACCTGACCTGATATGTATACATGAGATGTCATAAAAAATAGCTGCCTGTTTTTTTTTCCCCCATCAACCACATTGGGATAATACATTCACTGCCTTGCTGAATTAAACTTTTACCTTACTGTTTGTTTTGATTTTGCTTATCCATTCTGCATTTACAAAAGACACTTCTCCCATGTTCATTGTACAGGTAAGATACTGTATCCTGCTTTGGCTCTTCAGCCTGTCGCACCTCCACTGGTGCTGTTAGGTCAGCTGCAGGGTTGTCAGCTGGAAACCACCTTTTCAGAGAGGTTTCTCACTCTAAACCAGTAAATCTCCCTGCAGTGGGGCCAGTTGCATCCTGGGGATGTCTCCCCACCACCCCCTGCAGCTGCCTTCACTGGGGTGTTGACCCCCAACCCAATATCTTTCCTCCACAGCCAAAGCCAGTAGATCCCTTTCTCCACTTCCTCTCCCAGTGCCTTTATGGCTTTCCTCAAGCTCACACCGTATAACAATTGGATTGTCACTTTGCCAACAAAGCCCATGCAACTGACCTCCACGGGGTAAACTCTGGCTTTCCAGCCAGCCTCTTGGCACTCCGCTGCCAGCTTGATATACCTCAAGTGCTTCCTTTCATGGGCTGCTATCATACCCTCCTCCCATGGGATGGTTAGTTCAATGAGCAGGACCCTCTTCTCCACCACAGACCACATGACAATGTCTGGCTGGAGAGTAGTTAATGCACCTGGAAGACCAGCTGTTTCCTGAGGTCTGCCGACATCTGCCACTCTTTGCCAGGTGTAAGCAGGCTAACCCTCTTCTGTGCAGGAGGTTGATATGTACTCCCGGACTTTACAAATCCTGCTAGGGCATGCTTAGCTATTGCCAGTATGCGGTTTGCCGCTACCCTCGCATTCCTTATGTGCGGGTCTGCAGAGACCTTTAGCTCCAACACAAGGTGAGCCTCTTCCTGTTTGTAACCCAGATTAAAAGACTTGGATAGGGAGCTCCAGTATGCTCCAGCTGAAGAGACCTGCATCTGAAAAGCAGAGGGGCAATCCCAGCCACTTATAGATGTAACTGTTAGCGAGACCATCCATCCTTTTGACTTCCGAATAGGCTATTTCGCATACCTTTAGAGGCCAAATGACCTGTTGGTATAGTGTGTGCCGATAAACCACACACCTTGTACTTCCCAAGCAGGTGGTTCTGCTCAATCTTTGCCAGCCCCTCAGCAAGTTGATACTTGGCTAGTTTTCCCATCTGCCTATCAGACAAGTCAGCGGTGTACTGCCTTCCCAGGCTTCGCAGTGGTTTCTCATCCAGTCATGGAATGGGCTCCACTCCTGCGACGAAGATTTTCCTGACTTGGCTTGCGGTATGCCTTTCCTTATCAATAGACTTCTTGATTTTGCGGCCTTAAACTTCATCCTTCCCCATGAGAGGAGCTTATCAAAATGCTTGAGGATCCTGATTGTGCATGGAGCTGTTTGAAGGATGCTTGTCACATCGTCCATGTAACTCCTCAGTGGTGGGAACCTCTCGCCTGATGGTAACTTGATACCTCCAACTACCTGCCTGACCCCTCTGAGAATTACCTCGAAGGCTATCACAAACAGGATGGGGGAGATGGTGCATCCCATTGCAAATCCACATTCTATCTGTTGCCATCCTCTCATGTAGCCCTCCAGAGTGATGCACATCTGTAGGTTACTGAAGTATCTGGCGATGATACTCTGCACATAACTCGGGACATGAAAGAACTCCAAAGCAATGTCTATCAACCTGTGTGGAACTGAGCTATATGCATTGGCAAAGTCTAACCACACCACATGCAAGTCACTTTTCTCTTTCTTGGCGTGCTGGATCTGATCCCAAATAAGAGAAGAGTGCTCCGTGCGTCCAGGGAAGCCTGGGATTCCAGCCTTTTGACAGCTCATGTCAATGTATCCATTTTCCATAATGAAGTTAGCCATCCTTCTTGCCAGAATCACAAAGAAGATCTTCCCCTCTACATTCAGCAAGGTGATGCTTCTGAACTGGCTGATGGTCTGGGAGTACTACTCTTTGGGAATGAACATACCAACAGCTTGCTGCCTCACTGCCAGAACTTGCTGTTTCCTCCAAGCTGTTTTCATTAAATTCCAAAGTATCCTGACTACCCAGGGGCAGTTCTTCTAGAGCTTATAGGGGAGCCCATTGGGCCCTGGGGCTGATGCTGACCTTGCCTTCTTCATTACTTCCTTCATTTTTCGCAACTAGGGTTTGGACATGTCAAAAGGCAATGTCGGTGGGCCTGGCCATGGAACATACCCTGGAGAGCTGAGTGTTGTGGCCAGTCTATCATCGCTATACTGGCTCTTGATGATTATCTCCAGGTCTTCCTTACTGACATCTACCTTGCCACTTCTCTTCTCATCCAGAAACTGTCCGGCATACCTGAAGGGATCGCTGAGGAAGCTGGTTTTCTCTTTTCTTCCTTCTTCTGATTATCTCCACTCTCAGCAGCCTGGCAAGGTTTTGCCCGAGTTCATCCCACAGCTCCTTCAAGCTGACCTTCTCATGAGGTACAGCTTTCCTCCAGCTCCGGCAGAGCAGCCACCTGGCTTTTATCAGCTGTTTGATCTCCTTCACTCTCCTTCCTTTTTTTGAGACTGAGGGCTCCTTCCTACTGACCTCACCAAACCTCTCTCTGCATACCTTGAAGATGATGTCCCCAACGATGCTGAGCTTGCTCTCAACACTTCCTCTCAATCATAGCTCCTACAGCTGACTCAAGTCTGCCACACCCCGAGTCATTTGCTTTAGGCCACTTGATCTTCTTGCGCCTACCTGGCTGTTTTGTCATTGGCTTTGTGGGATGTACCACTGGAAGGCTGGTGTCCTCATTTTCTCAGGGTACCTTCTCCATTGCAGGGTTTCCTTCAACTGCCTCAGACGACTCAGCACTGTTGGGTCCTGCTGCACTGTGGCTGCACTCCCGGCTAATTTTAAATTGAACTATTTTCTGAGATTTGTATGGTTTATGCAGTGTTGCCAAGTCCATAGTAAGCAATGTCCCTTACTTTCTTCTAAAAAAATAAAAAACATTATAAACCCCAAATGGCTGTTTTTTCAGTGAGTTTTGCTATTGCAGGATCACATGGGAAACTTGATATATTTAAAAGGAAACTTGACATGAAGCATAATTTGGGCACTCCAGATGGTGGCAGCATGGTGCATTTGGTCAACAATGCACTAAATTTTACTGTGTACACCACATGTGGCAATAAATCTGAAATGAACTTGATACACTACATAATTTTCTGAATGCACAGACTTGCATTTTTGAAAAAGCCAGCACCACTTCTGTCCACCTGCATAACACCAATAAATTTACAATATCAATCAACAATCTACTTCAAGTGCCTTCTGAAGTAAGAAAAATACAGAATTAAAAAAAAATACAAATTAAATGAGCCATGATGGGCAACCACATTTACTTCTACAGCTTATGGAGATGTAATTTTCAGAATGTGACAGAGAACAACAAAAGATGTCACTTTCAAGTTAGTAAATGTAATTAGTACCTTTTATGGTTTTTTGTTAGTAAAAATTTATTCACTCTCACTGACTAATGAGGTAGTACTAATTTTAGACTTTGATGGGAATGCAGAGTCTAGATTTTTAGCAGGATTTAGCTTTGAGTAAATCGATATTAAATAGCCTTTGTAACATTACCAAGCACTAATTGCTGATGTCCTGTAATAACGAATTGTGCTGCATTCTCTTCCATACAATGCAATAATCCACCCACACCATTGGGGGCCCCCCTCCTGTAGATGCTTTTTACGGTACATGGATGAGAGTACCTTGTGATGAAGTGGTTCCCAATTCAGTTTTAACTTATTTCTTGCACTGGGCTCTGCTGGAATAGTTTTGCATTCTTTGTGACACTGAATTAAAATAAATATATTCAAACACTAATGAATGAAGGGAAGTATGGATGTAAGGATAAATATATTATGCTGAGATACCTTGTATCTACCGGAGATACTAATATTTAACAACACACACTTCCTATATATCTTTCAGTATTTTTCAGGTACCTCTTCAGGTCTTCCAAGAGCAGGTGTTCCTGTAAGAAGAATGGCTCGACTGGCCTTTTGCAACATGGGTACCAGAATTTTACTGCGAGCCGCATTTCTTGACTTCAGGTAATGTGATTCATCCACTACAATAATTTTGAAGTTCTGTTTATGAAGAGTATGTATCAAGGTAGTGGCGTCACTAGTCAGAAGTCCATATCCTAATATTGTAACTTTGCTTGTAGAAATTCTCCTAAAACAAAATCAAATTCACACTTACCAACAGGCAGATAAGTAGTCAGGTTGAAACAAACAATAAGGGAAGCATAGTAAACTGCACACACATATGATCACAACAAACAGTATTTGGAGCAATGAGGTAGAATTAAAAAAAAAAAAAAAGATTTCATAATAGACTGCTACATATTAGATTCATTACCTCTTTCTCTCTATTATACAAATATATATATACACAGTGGAACCTCGGTGCACGAACATCTCGGTACACGTACAACTTGGTTTATGACCAAAATGTTCGCCAAACTTTTGCCTCGGTTCATGACCACACACTCGGTATACGAACAAGCCAGTTTCCCTTTCGGTTTGTGCGCGCCGATGATTTCCGCACGTGTTGCATTGTTCTCCGTGCGTCCGTGCTTTCGCTGTGAAGTCTTTGTGCTCTATTTCATTTCCCTTCTGGTTCGTACACGTCGATTACTGTATTTAAGCACGTGTTCAGCCTCTCCCTGTTCATTGTTCTCAGTCAGACGTGCGTGCTTTACCTGTGAACTCTTTGTGCCCTACAGTATTTCGTGTGCTTTTGCAGTTAACCATGGCTTCTAAGCAAGTGAAGAGTGGTGAGAATTATTGAGACTTAATTATGAGAAGTGTTGCAATGTCACTTTTCTTTTTTTTCAAATGTTCATTTTTTCCCTGTGCTTAAAACTCATTTAAAAAGTGTGTTTACAGCGATCGGGTTGTAATGCTATTCGCGTGAACTTGGTTGGCTTTTAAATAAAGTTTGGATTTGTACAAATGTTCCTTTTTTTCCCCCCTGTGCTTAAAACTCATTTAAAAAGTGTTTATACAGCAATCGGATTGTAAGGCTATAGCGCGAACTGCTGCAATGTTACGGGGGGGGGGGGGCTCACGTGCTGCTGAGAGAGAGCCTGAGCATGCAGCTGAGGGGGGGGGGGGGGGTCTCGCATGCTGCTGAGAGAGAGAGAGAGAGAGAGAGAGAGAGCCTGCGCATGCAGCTGAGCAGGGAGCCTGGGTGTTTGTGTCAGTGTTATTCAATGTTTTTACATTAGTTTACTATTACACTGTGCATTCTATGGTGTAATTAACTATATTTGTGCTTAAAAATCTTTAAAAAAATATATTTACATTCAGTTCGTACGGTCTGGAACGGATTAATTGTATTTACATACAATCCTATGGGGGAAATTGCTTCGGTTCACGACCAAATCGGTTTACGACCAGAGGTTTGGAACGAATTATGGCCGTGAACCGAAGTTCCACTGTATATATATATATATATATATATATATATATATATATATATAAATATATACATACTGTATATATATATATATATATATATAAATATAAAAATATATATATAAAAATATATATATGCAGTGTTTAAATGTAATACAGATAGAAAATATTACTAGCTTCTCTTTATCTTTTCATTGTGATATAATATAACTTTGCAGACTTCCTGCCTCCTGTATTTAATCTGCATATGCTCCAGATGTTTGTATGACTCTTCCCTATTGACTTCAGTGTCCTCATATATTCAAAAAGAATGGTTTTGTATTGCCTGATAATTTAAAATATGACCAAGTTAATTTGTGTAGGTGTACTGTGAAAAAATGATGCCAAAGCCATGGCTGTTTTCTATACTGAATCCATTGTTGCCTAGAAAAGTTTGAATGCTCACTACTTAATTTTGTCTTTTTTTTTTTTTTCAAATACAGGTTTAAAAAAAAAAAGTAAATCTTTGTATAATAGTTTTTTTTTTACTTTTAACATCTTTAAGAATCTCCAGTACACTTGTAATTGACTCTTAAATTCCTAATGTATTTCTTTAAAATAAAGTAATGGATATTTTTATTTCACCCTATTGTTGAATTGGGTGGGCAAATTAACAAATTATATTGGTACCACTGGAACTGATGTCAAATACTTATTCTAAAAATAATGCCAATATCTCAATGTGTAAATTCCACTGAAGACTTTCTTATAGGTTTTTTCTACTGAAGTCACACTTAGATGCTCAAACTTGAGTATACGTGCACGTTGTAGATCAAGCATGAGGTATATCTGATTTCCGATGAATACATATTTTAGTTATATTAAAATACGTAAATGTTACTCTCATTATGAGCAAGTTAATCTTTTCACCCTATGCTTTTACTTAAAGTGCAGGATTCTTTTTTTCATTTCTCTTAAATTATTTTTAAAATGATGCACAAAACACTGATTTTAAGATTTATTATAATATTGTATTGTAATATTGTAATTGCAGTACCAAATATGAATTAACCATTATTTTATCATTTACATCTAAACTATCCATCCATCCATCCATTTTCCAACCCGCTGAACACACAAACACACCCAGCACACACTAGGGCCAATTTAGAATCGCCAATCCACCTAACCTGCATGTCTTTGGACTGTGGGAGGAAACCGGAGTGCCCAGAGGAAACCCATGCAGACATGGGGAGAACATGCAAACTCCATGCAGGGAGGACCCGGGAAGCGAACCCAGGTCTCCTAACTGCGAGGCAGCAGTGCTACCACTGCGCCACCGTGCCGCCCTACATCTAAACTATAAATGATTAAATCAAAAGAAATATTTTGCAGAATATTTTATTAACTGAGAAGTGAACAAATTGCTACAAATCAAGACACAGCATAAGGACATGCACATATATAGTACACACTTAACATACGTCACTATTCACAACATAGAAAAAACACATAAACTTGAACTTCCAAATTTCAAGCAGAGCATATTAAGACAATAGAGCAATACAATAAAATAATTTATTAAGGGTTTGAATATAAAACAGAAAAGAAATGCAGTCCTCAAAATATTTCTTAAGGAAAAAACTAATGTCAAATCAAGATTTTTACAAAAAAAATAAAAATAAAAAAAAACTTTTAAACTATCTAAGTAGAATCTGTTCTTTCATTGAGAAATAAATAAACTGAATTTAAAGTGACTTTATCAAAAGACTGATTGATTGATTTATCATTTGTCAGCTCTCGTGGCTCAGGTGTTTTGACGGAATTATTTGTTTAATTAAAAGAATAAAAAATAAAAAATAAAAATCAAAAACAAGAGTAAAATGGGACTAGAAGTTAAAGTGCAACTGTGATTATTCTCAAAACATTGTTGAAAATAAAGGAAAAGTACAAAGTTACCCAGTATCTGCTTTACTCTCTACAAGATTAATATCATCTGGGATTAACTCAGGAAACCATTTCTCAATTTCTTCAATCCAAGGATACTTCAATGATGATGGCACAACTATTAACAAGGGCCAATCCTCTTTATATATATATGCCACTGAGATTGCTTGAAGTGTTTTTCCAAGACCCATCTAGGAAATACATGAAGAAAGAACTAAAAAAAAATGGCAAAATAAAAACTTTTCAATGTAAGAAACATTTGCAAACACCCCTACTACTATTAATCAAATAAAATGAAAAAAAAAATCAAAAACAATATGGTCACAAACATCTCATTAACTTCAAAAACTGTAAGTTTAATTAAAAAAAATGAAAGTGGATATATAAACATGCTTTGTGCATTTTTAAAACATTGGGCCTCATGTACAAATGGTGTACACACAAAAAAGTTGTATACATGTATTTTCCAAGCTCAATTCGAGATGTGTAAAAACTAAACTTAGCGTAAAGCCATGCAAATTTTCAAGGCAGCCTCACACCATGCGTACACACTTTTCTGCTCGATTTTGGAAACTGGCGGCATTCAGCGTCAAAGCAGTGCTACGTCTGTGGTCTTTCTTTTTTAGATTCATATCCATGACACGGGCTATATCAAATAAAAGATATGCAATTAATTTTGGTGTAACAAATTTAAGGCACTTTGTTGTAATCATTCTGTAACAGGAGTAATCATTCTGCACGGAGTGCCAAACTATTCCAAACACAATGCCTACTTTAGCGTTGTTACTCTCAGTGCACCAAAGAGAATACTTTAGCCTGTTTATTGTATTTGTGTGTGGTATCACGGCTGTACAGGTGTTGTTGAGAGTGCAGAGGATTACAGCTTACAACAGAGGATACAGCTTCCAGCTCTAGAGGTCATTAATAGCACATGCTGCCTCAAGAAAGCCACTAGCATCTGCATGGATTCCACACACCCATGCCACAGTCTATTTGAACTTCTCTCATCCAGTGAACACTTCAGAGCCTTTCCTGCACAGACCTCAAGGTTCAGAAACTGTTTCATCTCAAGAGCTATAAATGTAATCAGTCCTTCAAGTGCTTCAGTAGAAATGTCTGTACTTATAATTACAATTAATCTCACTGTAAACTTGCACAACAACTAATATTTTATATATTTTAAATATAATAATATATTTTATATAGGCTCCTGTCAATAATGGAGAATCCACTGCATCCACTGAACAGTATCATCTCCAGACAGAGGAGCAGCTTCAGTGACAGACTGCTGTCACTTTCCTGCTCCACTGACAGACTGAGGAGATCATTCCTCCCCCACACTATGTGACTCTTCAATTCCACCCGGGGGTGGGGGCCGGCTTTTGGGGGGTGGGGTAAATGTTAACATTATTCAAAGTTATTGTCTGTCTGTATACCAGCATTGTTATCACTCTTTAATTTAATATTGTTTTTCATTAGTATGGTGCTGCTGGAGTATGTGAATTTCCCCTTGGGATTAATAAAGTATCTATCTATCTATCTATCTATCTATCTATCTATCTATCTATCTATCTATCTATCTATCTATCTATCTATTGCACAATCTGAGCCACTTTATGAACCATATGCACTATCTGCACTATATGTACTGTACATGTCTATTGTACTTATGCTTTCACATTATATATTTTTTTCACATTATTATTAGCATTTTATAGGAAAATAAGTTTATGGAGGATTTGCATATTGAATCTTATTGTACCATACAATAACAATAAAACAATTCAATTTAACTGAATGTATTTACAGATGATAATGACTGGCTTCTAAGTCGATTTAGATTTCTAAGAGCTATCATCTTGGAGCTATGTGCTGTTAGAATACTAGGATGTATACCTGATATCATTTTTAGGATGAAATCCATTAAAGCAGGCATGTCAAACACGCGGCCCGCAACAGAAATCTGTGCGGCCCGCATGACAGATCCTAGTTAGCACTGAACTTGTACAAAATGATTACTATCGTTTGTGATTGAATCATTCTGCATCTTCGGCATTACTTATTGACTTTTCTTACTTCTGCCTTCTGACAAAAGCGCGTTTTCCCAAGGCATTACGGTACCGGAAACATCATCTGCTAGTATAGCCATGAGCTTTGACCAAAGTTAATGAGCCGCAGCATCACAACTGAAGCGCTAGGCTGCAGCAGCGGGCAGCAGGGGTGGCCTTAGGCATGTGCAAACTGTGCACCTGCACAGTGCAGCCAAATCCCAGGGGCCGCCACGCCAATATATATTGAATATAAAACAGAAAGAGAAAATAACGACACAGCTGACGGCAATGAGGCCGAAAAACATTGTGTTTCTTGTTAATTAGTACGCTGTATTTACAAATTCGCTAGAGTTGGAGCAGTAAGCTATATGTAGTATTATAATAACGTTCTGCAGTAATGAGAATATCATGGGCCGCCACTTGGTTTTCAAATTACGGACACGCGCATATAGAAGCGTGTCATGAGAATGAGGTGGCTAGGCAGTGTCCACAATGGATGTGGCCATCCGCCGTGCATAAGATACCGTATTGACATTGCCAGGCGAAGGGGCCACCGATTCTTTCTCTGCCCAGGGCCGCCACGAGCCTAGAGCCGCCCCTGCTAAGGCTACACTACTGGCTGGGCTGCTGAGACTGGCCACTGGGCAGAACTGACCATCACGAGTAGTAATAGCCCGCATATTTTCACGTTTTTTTCCTCTAGTTTCATGTAATTTTGTGCTAGTATTGTAATGAACAGTTAGTGCAGACTACAGCTGAAGATCTGAAGTGGATGCGAGAAGTTGGCGAGTTGTTTATTAACATATTTTTGTGATTTTGAATTTGTAAAATTATTTTAGTTCAGGTGGCTTTTTGCATATCGGCTTATTTTACAATATAAACTTTGAAGTAAACTTAGTAAAGTAAAATTAGATTTTTGGAGGATTTGTTTTCCAACTTGAATTACTGAGCAATGAATTCAGTGAGCATTTTCATGATTTCAGTTCACACAAACAGGGCATTGCGCTGTTCTCTTACAACGTTGAGAATGCGCCTGAGAATATCCAAATGGAATTGATTGAAGTGCAGTCAGATTCTATTCTGAAGGTAAAATACAACGAAGTTGGTGTGCCAGGCTTGTATGCTTACCTGCCACCCTCGTATGTGCAGATCCGTAAGCTGGCATCGAGAGTACTGTTCAGAAGCACTTACTTTTGTGAGCAATTGTTTTCGTTAATGAAAGCTACCAAAACCCCACATCGCTCAAGACTTACCGTCGAGCACCTTTCATCCCTCATAAAAGTTGTAGCTACACAAGATTTCAAGCCTGATATTGACGAACTGGTTACTAACAAGAGATGCCAAGTGACGGGACAAAAGAAATAAATCTCACACTGTAAGGCTCCTATATAAGCAATGAATATAATATAATGAATATAATATAATAAGGCCCTAGCTAAGAGGCTAAGACTCTAATTCTACACTGTTGTATGGAGACTGTATGGAAATAAATTGCTTTTCTTTAAACTTTAAGTGTTACATTTTTTAAAGTTTTCAGTATTGGAAAGAAAGCTACAGTAACTTTGTATAATAGTATAATAGTATTTGTTACAGTGCGGCCTGCTGACGCACGTATGGCAGTCGAAGCGGCCCACCAATGGTAGTGAGTTTGACATGCCTGCATTAAAGTATGTATTTTACATTTTACAAATAAATTGTTAACGTCATTTAAATAATTAATACTCTTAATAATTAAACATGGGGTCATGGTGACACAGTGGTAGCAATGAGCTGGCGCACTGCTCAGGGATTGTTCCTGCCTTGCTCTCTACATTTGCTAGGACTAGCACAACCCTGGATGAATGGATGGATGGAATAAGTAAAATATGTACTGTAATGAAGATTTTTCAATGTTACTTAAACTTTTTGAAGAATGGGCATTTCAAGCTTGCAGCTGCTTTTTTCATTAATTACGGACGCTTATTGTGTGGTGATTGGTTACATGAAGAAAGAAAACAGAAGAGCAGAAATAGGAGGATGGTACATTTGACAGACACAGAACTGCTACAATAAATTATTCCATACAGGGTCATGCACGTCCTAGCAGGCATCTTGTGGGAGGCAGGAACAATCCCTGGAGGGGGCACTAACTCATCGCTATCACTGCGACACTGTGCCCCCATAATACATGCGTTAATGCATTTCATCATGAAAATAATATCAAGTATACACCTTAGCATTCTAAAATGTTCAGAGAGCTATAATATCATCATTGTAGCTCTGTGTGGTGATCACTACCATAAGAGAAAGCCTGCTTAAGAAGCATGTAGCAATTAACAACTGGGTCAGGGAACAAAGTAAATTAAATATTGATTTTAAGATCAACATTCTACTTTAATGACAAAATAAACTACGAGATTAAAGTGGAAATGTCGAGATTAAAGTCAACATTTTGACTTTAATTTCAAAATAAACCTTTTTTTTTTCACCATGTCCCTATTGTTTTTCTTTCTTCTCTGTGGCCCTAATACGCTTCCGTTGAACACTCGCCTTTTCACATCAACTTTGACATCTGAACACTTCTTTTTTTATTTTACGCACTGTGCGATACTCTGAACTTGAACTTTTCAGCTCCTCTCCTTCAATTTCCTTCTGTTGCTAAGTCATACGACTAGCCACCAAATTGTATGTTTTTCTGTGCCTCCACTTCACGGAGAAATTCTTCTTTTTTATACTTGCCTTTACCATTTTCTTTTACCAAAACCATGAACAGAAGGGGCTATTTATATTGATTTGCATATTCAAATATGTACAATTCTGGGAGGAGTCGGGGTGGGGCTATAGGCACATGCATGTGTGTTAAAATTCACGTTGTTTGGCATTTACAAAGGAGAAGTGTGTGGAAATTTTCTCGCGCACAGTTTCATGTGAATCTGAATTTTTTTTTGTGCATATGCACAGTTCTGTTTTTGTCCAAATGCCATTTTTTAGTGTGAATTCTATGCATGGCATTATACATGAGGCCCATGGTGAAGACCATAAACAAAAATCTTGGGTATCTTTTACACTGTGCAATACAGGTACAGTTTAATTTTATTGGAGTTCAATTTTATCACAGCAGAGGAAATTTCTTATACATATTTCTTATTTCGAATCATGAATTTGTATGTGTGCTACTGTTCAAGCAAAACATTGTCCTGGCACTGATGAGCTAGGATGCACTTACTAAAATATGCTCCTTCTAGATGCACTTCTTCTCCAGATCCATGTACTCTTCTGTTTTTTGTGAAGAGTCAGGCTCTGTGCTTCTTTGGCGAGCCTCAGTCTCAACATGTTGCCATTGGGACACTATTTGCACAGTGTAATGTTCTCTTCTATGCAAAAGAATCCTGGCTTATAAGGTAATTCCTTGACAAACAGTGCCCTCGATAATGTTTGGGGCAAAGATACATTTTTCCTTGATTTACCTGCTCCACAGTTTAAACTTATAAATCAAACAATTCAGATGTGAACATTGCATTACTGTAAGGGTATTTGCATACATTTCGGCCACACCATCTAGAAATTACAATACTTGCTCTACATGGTCCACCCATGTCAGGGAGAGCATTGAGATGCTCCACTACTTGAGAAAACATGAAGTCCAAAAAAGATGTGTGCTTTAAATTAGGAATATCATCTTGATCACGAAGTACACAACTTTTAAAGGTCTTTCACAATAGCTCCTTTTCACTGTTTGTCTCAATTTAAAAATTTCGATGATCTTTGGATTTCATGTGAAGAGTAGACCTTCTAACATTATTACAGCCCTCAGCTGGATGGATTAGTCTTGTTTTGATATAAGACTGATTTTTCAGAACATCATTTTCAAAACTGACAAAACAGTTCCTTTCAAGCCTTTCAAACTGATGAGTTTGCATTGTGGTCTTACTAATCTCTTTTCTTCTTTCAAAATTTGCCAGAACATATGCTTTAGAGATGGATGTGATATATGGTTAGATTTTTGAAAAAACCTCCAATATTCCATTATCTTATGATTAATTATAATTAAAGATATTTTAGTTAAATTAGGTGCTCTTTTTGTACACTTGTTTCATACTTTCATTCACATCCCCACTGAATAAATTGTTTTTCACCACCTACCAATATGAACTAGATTATCGATACTAATAAAAGGCAAAGCCCTCACTGACTGACTGACTGACTGACTGACTGACTGACTGACTGACTGACTGACTGACTGACTGACTGACTGACTGACTCACTCACTCACTCACTCACTCACTCACTCATCACTAATTCTCCAACTTCCCGTGTAGGTAGAAGGCTGAAATTTGGCAGGCTCATTCCTTACAGCTTACTTACAAAAGTTAGGCAGGTTTCATTTCGAAATTCTACGCGTAATGGTCATAACTGGAACCTCTTTTTTGTCCATATACTGTAATTGAAGGCAGCAAGATGGCCGTAGGAGACGGAGTTGCGTGTCGCGTCATCATGCCTCCCGCGTAATCACGTGATCTGACTGTGAACTCAGTACGTAGAAAAGAAGGAGGAGCCCCAAAGAGCGCTGAAGAAAACATTCATTACACAATTGACAAGGCAGCGAAACAATAAGAAGCGAGTGAGTGACGCATACAAGCATCTTCATAAGACACGAGGTATAAAAAAGCACGGTGTAAACCGTAAGTTTAAATTAAGTTTATAGAAACGCTCCCGCTGCCGTTTGCAATACCATATTCGCGAGATACAAGTTTAATGAGAAGACACAAGGTATAAAAAAGCACGGTGTAAACCGTAACCTTAAATTAACTTTATAGAAACGCTCCCGCTGCCGTTTGCAATGCCATATTCGCGAGATACAAGTTTAATGAGAAGACACAAGGTATAAACGAGAGTTTGGATCACTCTGTAACAGAGTTAAAATTGCTGTAGCGAGAAACTTTTAACTGCCGGATCTTAGCTAACATTAAATAAACCCGTGGACATTGCAACATCACACAAGAGAGCGGCTCATGTGAAGTGACTGAACGCAGCAGGAGTGATCACTTCGATGAATCAAACCTGTTCAAAAAACACATTACACAATTGATAAGGTAGGAAAAGAATATGAAACAAAGCACGGTATAAACCGTAACTTTAAATTAAGTTTATAGAAACGCTCCCGCTGCCGTTTGCAATACCATATTCGCCCCTGCGAAGCGCGGGGATTTTGCTATATATATTAAACTATTTCAACCATTCTATGATCTGCTTCTCGCAACTGAAAGAGGGCACCGTGGCAGAAGTTAGCCGACTTGCTGACCAACCACAAGCGTTACCTGGTAGGTAACCACCCATACAATCAGATTGTGAATCAGACTACGAATGCCTGCAATGTAATTACCCCGATCTACATGCTGTCAAATGAACGAACCACACGCCGTGACACAACGTTAGGGGCTTTGCCTCTAACGCTGATGTCCGAGGTTCAATTCCAGTAAGTGAGTGCAGTGAGTGTGTACGCCTGATGAGCCCACAATTACGGCGAAACACGTGTCGCGTACTATGCATCTTCAAAGCACGGTGTAAACCGTAAGTTTAAATTGAGTTTATAGAAACGCTCCCGCTGTTTGCAATACCATATTCGCGAGATACAAGTTTAATGAGAAGACACGAGGTATAAACGAGACTTTGGGTGACTTTGTAACAGAGTTAAAATTGCTGGAGCGAGAAACTTTTAACTGCCAGGTCATGTCGCGTGTTCTCGGGTAGGTACATCAAAAAATGTATACATTTATGCATGTAATGGGCAAACAAAAAATGTACTATACCCGAAAACACTGCAGTAGTACTCAATGTATCTTTACTTCTTAAATGTTAATGTTTTACTGTTTAATAATTTATATGCTTCTTATATGTTGTTCAAATTCTTTTATCAAAATACCAGTAACAGCGCACTACACGATAACGTGGAGTAAATACACTTGACATGAGCATTCATGTTATTTATCCTCTTTCTCTGTACGTTTACCATTCGTTTGCTCAGAGGTTGATGCGCTTGCTGCTTAATGAGCAGCTCTTCACCCTAGCGTCCCACTGCTTCTCTTCTTTCGTCGGAATCTTTTCCCATTAAAACTGATTAAGTTAGTTTTTGTGTTGTGATAACTTAGTATTTTTTCTTTAATTTTTCAGTTAAGCTGGCACTTAAGTCTTCAATCTGCCTCAAGAATGATTAGCGAAGGTGGTAGGGAATGAAAACGGCACCCGTACGCATCCGCCACGGCCGCACTGGTGCGTGCAGCTGTGAGTTGATTCTACAATAAAATAAAATAAAGATAAAAAGAGTAATAAAATCATCACCCCGAAAGCGAATAGAAGACGCGACGTAGTATACGTGAACCAAATTTCAAGTCAATAGGTGAAACGGTTTGTGAGCTACAGGTGATTTAAAATCCTGGACAGACAAACGAATAGCCACGGTAGCGTATTATAGAAGAAGATTTTACTGTTTAATAATTTATATTTATATGCAATGTGCTTCTTATATATTACTTCATATTCTCATATGATAATGATGTTAATGTTATTTATATTGATTTCTATGTTATTGTAAGTGCTCTTTATTTGTGGAAAAATAAATTTGGCAGTTAACAAACTTATTTTATACATACTACATTTTATTTTTTTCTCTTGCACTCAGTGAGCGAATCCACTGGGTAATCAGCTATATATATATATATATATATATGTGTAGATATGTATATATATGTGTATGTATATGTAGATATGTACATATATATGTGTATATATATGTAGATATGTATATAAATATGTAGATATGTAAATATATATGTATATATATGTGTCTGTGTATATATATATGTGTGTATGTATGTATGTATGCATGTGTGTATATATAAATATGTATATGTGTATGTATGTATGTATGTGTATATGTATGTATGTATGTGTATATGTATATATGTACATGTGTGTGTGTATGTATATGTATGTTGATATGTGTATATATATATATATATATATATATATATATATATATGTGGATGTGTATATATGTATATATGTAGATATGTGCATATGTAAATATGTATATATATATATATGTATATATATGTTTATGTGTGTGTATATATATATATATCTATGACAGCAACACTCATAACAATGACAACACAATTACATTGACAATCATATTACGTTATTTTTAAAGTGTTTCCTTTTCTTTTTCATAACCTCTTTAACACACTACTTCTCCGCTGCGAAGCGCGGGTATTTTGCTATATATATATATATACTAGCAAAATACCCGCGCTTCGCAGTGGAGAAGTAGTGTGTTAAAGAGGTTATGAAAAAAAAAAAAGGAAACATTTTAAAAATAACGTAACATGATTGTCAATGTAATTGTGTTGTCATTGTTATGAGTGTTGCTGTCTTTTATATATATAATATACACACACAGACACACATAAACATATATATACATATACATATATATATACATATCTACATATACACATATCTACATATACATACGTATATACACATATACACATCCACATAAACATATATATATACATATACAAATTTACATATCTACATATATATATAGACATACATATATACATACATACATTCACATATATATATATATATATATACCTGCGGTGGGCTGGCACCCTGCCCAGGATTGGTTCCTGCCTTGTGCCCTGTGTTGGCTGGGTTTGGCTCCAGCAGACCCCCGTGACCCTGTGTTCGGATTCTGCGGGTTGGAAAATGGATGGATGGATATATATATACTGTATATAAACATATGTACTTATTGGCTCCTGTATTTAGGATATGGCAGGTTGGATAATGGACGGATGGACATCTGTATGCATAGCCATATTTGCCCTTTTTCGTTTTTTTTCTTTGTTCAGTAATATTTCAGTAAACCCGGAGCTTCTCAGTTCAAATCCTGGTACTGACACCACTGTGTGACCCTGAGGAAGTCACTTCACCTGCCTGTGCTGCAAAAAACAAAAGTAATGTAACAAATTGTACCTCAGATGTTGTAAGTTCGTGGAATAAAGGCATAAGTAAAATAGATAAATATGTATTATAAACATAGGAACTATTCATTTATTTTCAGTTAAGTCATCTGCAGCAAACTTTTATAAATGAGGGTTTCTGATTTTTAGATAGTGCAAACTGTTTCTTCTTCATTGATGTTTTCTCTTGGAGAGCTTTTTTCATTTCATTGAAAATGAAAGCAGCAGCTGCCAAAATATGTAGCTTTCTTATTAATTTTTCAACATTGTGTAAAATAAATGTATAAAGTAACATAAAAGGTTTAAATACTGGTTATCCTTTTACACTAAAATATTACTAAAGAGATACAAAAAAAGTAAAATGGATATGTTCTTTTTCTTTAAGGAGATTAAATATTACTGAAGAAAGAAAAAAAAAAATTAAACAGCCAAATGGGGCTATGCATACGAACTTAAAAGGTTTAAATAAAACAGAAATATATATTTTATTTTTACTTGCTTAACTTGTGGAGGGTGTATCCTGTAGCAAAGCGCTAACTTTTTTCGTGAAAGCCCATTTCAGTAAATAAGTGTTAAAAACAGGTGTAAAGATATTGACAATAAGCTACGCAAACCCAGGAAGACATGGAATCGTTTAAATCAAGTATCATTACATCTTCCTTTCTTAAAGAGAAGTAAGGCAGTACTTATAAGCTTACATATTTATATATAGACATACATATATATATACATATATATCTGAAGCCGTGCAAGCACACTCTTGAGAATGCAACGTATAGTTGTACAGAAGAAAAGCAATCTTGCCTCAAATGAATGGCAACCTTTTGTAGGTCTATGAACTTAATTTAAACTTTAGGTTTACACGGTGCTTTCTTTCCGAAGTACCTGCACTCATGAATATGTCTGTATGTGTCAGTCGGTCAAATCCACGCGCTTCGCACTGGCGAAGTACCGCTTTTAAATTTTTATTAAGAAGAAAATAAAACGTTTTTAAATTGAGGGAAAATATACTAATAACAGTTTGTTAAGGATCTGTTTTTTTGTGAAGCTGCCTTTACTCGAGTGATCACTTCGACCTGACTTGGTGGCCAAGTATAAGCGTTACCTGGTAGGTAACCACCCATACAATCAGATTGTGAATCAGACTACGAATGCCGTGAATGTAATTACACACTCACTGCACTTGCTTACGGTAATCGAACCTCGGACGTCAGCGCTAGAGGGGCTTAGCAGCGGTGAAGTATTGCTTTTAAATTTTAATTAAGAACAAAAGAAAACCTCAGAGGTTCGATTCCCGAAAGGGAGTGAAGTGAGTGTCCGGTTACCTACCAGGTAAAGCTTATGGTTGGACAGCAAGTGACGTAACATCAGCCACGGTGCCTTCAGTTGTGAGAAGCAGATCATAGAATGATTGAAAATAGTTTTGCATTTACCTTTTTAGTAAAAGGCGAGCTTTTAAGCCTGAGAAATCACCCCGTAAATGCATACGTTTAATTGCACATGTGTTAATATGTATGGTTACACAGTATTAAAAGACAGTGAAGAACGTGATTTACCTTTGTTCCCGCGTTTGATAAAAGGCGAGCTTTTAAGCCTGAGAAATCACCCCGTAAATGCACACGTTTAATTGCACGTGTTAATATGTATGCTTACACAGTATTAAAAGACACTCAAAAATTAACGTCATTTACCATCAGCCACGGTGCCTTCAGTTGTGAGAAGCAGATCTTTAGAATGATTGAAAATAGTTTTGCATTTACCTTTTTAGTAAAAGGCGAGCTTTTAAGCCTGAGAAATCACCCCGTAAATGCACACGTTTAATTGCACATGTGTTAACCCTTTAACCGCCAACTCCCTAAATATTCCCCAAGCCAGGCGAAATCTGAACAATTTTCGTTTTTTTACTTTTTTACATTTTTTTTTACATTTTTTACATTTATTCAAGCAGTATTGACCACTAAATGTTGTGCAAGTTGCCAGTGTATACACGAAATCTATAAATGTAACCTGAATTCTCAGCTAAGCAAAACATCTTGATACCAAACCGTGCCCTTTTCAATGGTAGATACTGTCGAAACTGTAAGCGGCCCTTCCACGACAATAAACTTTCATCAACTGCAACTGACGGTCCTGGCATGTAGGGCAACTGAAATGCTTCAAATAAATGATCAATCAAAGGACGTAGCTTGAACAAGTGGTCGCGGTTTGGATCTTTCTTATCTGGCTCGTTTCTGTTGTCATTCAAATGAAAGAATTTCAGCAGCAAAGAGAATCGGTTACGTGTCATGACAGCTGCAAAAATAGGTGTTGCACACATAGGATCTGTAGACCAGTACATCTCAATATCTGGTTTTCTGATTATTCCCATCAACATCAAAATCCCAATGAATTTTTTCATTTCGTTTTCATCAGTGTCAAACCAAGCACGAACACGGGAATGTGGAGGTAAATTGGGATTTTTCTCAATAAACTGTGCTGCATACAGATTTGTCTGATGAACAAAATGTCTGATCAAATCAGGTGACACAAACAGCTCATAAAACTGCTCAGCAGTGTAATTGTTTACATCAACAATAAAGCCACACGTTCCCTCAAACGAATGCAGAAAAGGTAGTTCACCACGGGCAGCAGCCCAGCTGAGATGCTGGGGATACACCCACTCAGCGCCGTCATCCGATGCGTCTTCATTCACAGTATCATGCAGCGCACGTTGCTGCTCATCACTGTCGCTAAAATCTTCTTCAGAACTGCTACAATCATGATCAGAACTGTCCAAAATCGCCTGCAAAGCCTCACTTGAAGTCAGTTTACGTTTCGCCATATTCACAGATGTTACATGCGAATCACGTCACATGACCGGCCAAAACAACCACAGACTTGTCGAAATACAACGTAGTAATAATACCCACGCCAAACCGTCAGTTATACTACTTGCCAGGCATTCATATAACCACAGGCAAATGTGCCGGATAATTCCGGCAGTATGGCGTTAGTAATAAAACAACGGTGCCGGATATATCCGGCAGAGGGCGGTTAAGGGGTTAATATGTATGCTTACACAGTATTAAAAGACAGTCAAAAATTAACGTCATTTACCTTCGTTCCCGCGTTTGACCCGTGCTGTAAATCTCTTCCTTGTTTTTAGTTCACGTGATTACGTAGGAGGCGTGATGACGCAATACGTGACTCCGCCTCCTCCATTAGAGTATATGGACAAAAAACATGTTCCAGTTATGACCATTACGCGTAGAATTTCGAAATGAAACCTGCCTAACTTTTGTAAGTAAGCTGTAAGGAATGAGCCTGCCAAATTTCAGCCTTCCACCTACACGGGAAGTTCGAGAATTAGTGATGAGTCAGTCAGTCAGTCAGTCAGTCAGTGAGGGCTTTGCCTTTTATTAATATGTATAGATAGATAGATAGATAGACAGATAGATAGATAGATAGATAGATAGATAGATAGATAGATAGATAGATAGATAGATAGATAGATAGATGTGTATGTATGTAGATATGTATATATATGTGTATATATATGTAAATATGTATATGTATATATATGTGTCTGTATGTGTATATATATATATATATATATATATATATATATGTATTTGTGAATATATATATATATATATGTATGTATGTATGTATGTGTGTATATATATATGTTGATATGTGTATATGTATATATGTATATATATGTATAAATGTCCATCCATCCATCCATTGTCTCCCGCTTATCCGAGGTCGGGTCGCGGGGGCAGCAGCTTGAGCAGAGATGCCCAGACTTCCCTCTCCCCGGCCACTTCTTCTAGCTCTTCCGGGAGAATCCCAAGGCGTTCCCAGGCCAGTTGAGAGACATAGTCCCTCCAGCGTGTCCTGGGTCTTCCCCGGGGCCTCCTCCCGGTTGGACGTGCCTGGAACACCTCACCAGGGAGGCGTCCAGGAGGCATCCTGATCAGATGCCCGAGCCACCTCATCTGACTCCTCTCGATGCGGAGGAGCAGCGGCTCTACTCTGAGCCCCTCCCGGATGACTGAGCTTCTCACCCTATCTTTAAGGGAAAGCCCAGACACCCTGCGGAGGAAACTCATTTCAGCCGCTTGTATTCGCGATCTCGTTCTTTCGGTCACTACCCATAGCTCATGACCATAGGTGAGGGTAGGAACATAGATCGACTGGTAAATTGAGAGCTTCGCCTTGCGGCTCAGCTCCTTTTTCACCACGACAGACCGATGCAACGCCCGCATTACTGCGGATGCCGCACCGATCCGCCTGTCGATCTCACGCTCCATTCTTCCCTCACTCGTGAACAAGACCCCGAGATACTTGAACTCCTCCACTTGGGGCAGGATCTCGCTACCAACCCTGAGAGGGCACTCCACCCTTTTCCGGTTGAGGACCATGGTCTCGGATTTGGAGGTGCTGATTCTCATCCCAGCCGCTTCACACTCGGCTGCGAACCGATCCAGAGAGAGCTGAAGATCACGGCCTGATGAAGCAAACAGGACAACATCATCTGCAAAAAGCAGTGACCCAATCCTGAGCCCACCAAACCGGACCCCCTCAACACCCTGGCTGCGCCTAGAAATTCTGTCCATAAAAGTTATGAACAGAATCGGTGACAAAGGGCAGCCCTGGCGGAGTCCAACTCTCACTGGAAACGGGTTCGACTTACTGCCGGCAATGCGGACCAAGCTCTGGCACTGATCGTACAGGGACTGAACAGCCCTTATCAGGGGGGCCGGTACCCCATACTCTCGGAGTACCCCCCACAGGATTCCCCGAGGGACACGGTCGAATGCCTTTTCTAAGTCCACAAAACACATGTAGACTGGTTGGGCAAACTCCCATGCACCCTCCAGGACCCTGCTAAGGGTATAGAGCTGGTCCACTGTTCCGCGACCAGGACGAAAACCACACTGTTCCTCCTGAATCCGAGGCTCGACTATCCGACGGACCCTCCTCTCCAGGACCCCTGAATAGACTTTTCCAGGGAGGCTGAGGAGTGTGATCCCTCTGTAGTTGGAACACACCCTCCGATCCCCCTTCTTAAAGAGGGGGACCACCACCCCGGTCTGCCAATCCAGAGGCACTGTCCCTGATGTCCATGCGATGTTGCAGAGGCGTGTCAGCCAAGACAGTCCTACAACATCCAGAGCCTTGAGGAACTCCGGGCGTATCTCATCCACCCCCGGGGCCCTGCCACCAAGGAGTTTTTTGACCACCTCGGTGACCTCAGTCCCAGAGATGGGGGAGCCCACCTCTGAGTCCCCAGGCTCTGCTTCCTCATTGGAAGGCATGTTAATGGGATTGAGGAGGTCTTCGAAGTATTCCCCCCACCGACCCACAACGTCCCGAGTCGAGGTCAGCAGCGCACCATCCCCACCATATACAGTGTTGACACTGCACTGCTTCCCCTTCCTGAGACGCCGGATGGTGGACCAGAATCTCCTCGAAGCCGTCCGAAAGTCATTCTCCATGGCCTCCCCAAACTCCTCCCACACCCAAGTTTTTGCCTCAGCAACCACCAAAGCCGCATTCCGCTTGGCCTGCCGGTACCTATCAGCTGCCTCTGGGGTCCCACAGGACAAAAGGGTCCTGTAGGACTCCTTCTTCAGCTTGACGGCATCCTTCACCGCCGGTGTCCACCAGCGGGTTCGGGGATTGCCGCCACGACAGGCACCGACCACCTTACGGCCACAGCTCCGGTCAGCTGCCTCAACAATAGAGGCACGGAACATGGCCCATTCGGACTCAATGTCCCCCACCTCCCTCGGGATGTGGTCGAAGTTCTGCCGGAGGTGGGAGTTGAAGCTACTTCTGACAGGGGGCTCTGCCAGACGTTCCCAGCAGACCCTCACAACACGTTTGGGCCTACCACGCCTGACCGGCATCCTCCCCCACCATCGAAGCCAACTCACCACCAGGTGGTGATCAGTTGACAGCTCCGCCCCTCTCTTCACCCGAGTGTCCAAGACATGTGGCCGCAAGTCCGACGACACGACCACAAAGTCGATCATCGAACTGAGGCCTAGGGTGTCCTGGTGCCAAGTGCACATATGAACACCCCTATGCTTGAACATGGTGTTCGTTATGGACAATCCGTGACGAGCACAGAAGTCCAATAACAAAACACCGCTCGGGTTCAGATCAGGGGGGCCATTCCTCCCAATCATGCCCTTCCAGGTCTCACTGTCATTGCCCACGTGAGCATTGAAGTCTCCCAGCAGAACGAGGGAGTCCCCAGAAGGTATGCCCTCTAGCACCCCCTCCAGGGACTCCAAAAAGGGTGGGTACTCCGAACTGCTGTTCGGTGCATACGCACAAACAACAGTTAGGACCCGTCCCCCCACCCGAAGGCGAAGGGAGGCTACCCTCTCGTCCACCGGAGTAAACCCCAATGTACAGGCTCCAAGTTGGGGGGCAATAAGTATACCCACACCTGCTCGGCGCCTCTCACCGGGGGCAACTCCAGAGTGGTAGAGAGTCCAGCCCCTCTCAAGGAGATTGGTTCCAGAGTCCAAGCTGTGCGTCGAGGTGAGCCCGACTATATCTAGCCGGAACCTCTCAACTTCGCGCACTAGCTCAGGCTCCTTCCCCTTCAGAGAGGTGACATTCCACGTCCCAAGAGCCAGTTTCTGTAGCCGAGGATCGGACCGCCAAGGTCCCCGCCTTCAGCCACCACCCAACTCACACTGCACCCGACCTCCTTGGCCCCTCCCATAGGTGGTGAGCCCATGGGAAGGGGGACCCACGTTGCCTCTTCGGGCTGTGCCCGGCCGAGCCCCATGGGTGCAGGCCCGGCCACCAGGCGCTCGCCATCGAGCCCCACCTCCAGGCCTGGCTCCAGAGTGGGGCCCCGGTGACCCGCGTCCGGGCAAGGGAAAACGCCGTCCAAAATGGTTTTTCTTCATAGGAGGTTTGTTTAACCGCTCTTTGTCTCATCCCTCACCTAGGACCAGTTTGCCTTGGGTGGCCCTACCAGGGGCATAAAGCCCCGGACAACAGAGCTCCTAGGATCATTGGGACACGCAAACCCCTCCGCCACGATAAGGTGACGGTTAAAGGAGGGGATGTATAAATGTATATATATATATATATATATGTATATGTAGATATGTATATATATGTATATATGTTTATGTATATATATGTTTACATAACCTCTTTAACACACTACTTCTCCGCTGCGAAGCGCGGGTATTTTGCTAGTTCACTGAATATATGGTGGGCCAGATATCTGTGTCATAATGCTTCAAATTTGTTGCATTACAATTTTTCATAGCCAATTGCTCACACTTCATATTTAATGGGAACCAACAGAGTTCATTGGACCAAACACAGCAATAGCAATGTGTCTAAAGCACTAATGCTATGCTTAAATTCAGTTTTTCTTAAATACCTCCTTCAGCTTTCATTTCACAGTCAACGGCTGACTTCTCTTTTTGAAGGCAGCCTTAGTTAATACAATTTTGGAATTCAATTAATTGCCTGTAATGAATGATCTGAACTAATAAAACTGTTTCTCCACCCAATCTTCTCTTGCCCTACTGTGTTATCCACTCATGATATACATATAGGTATCTAGATGTTCTCTTAAAAAAATGTATATTATTCAATGTTAACTGAATGCTTCCTTTAAAAAAGGGTATTTGAGCAAGCTTAATTTCATCTAGCATTCTTATTAAATTTTCCACCAGCAGAGGTTATGTGTTGCAGCGTGGAATGCTACATTTAATCTTCTGCTTTCCTGCTCTAGCTTCTTGGCTGTGCGCCCTTCTAAAAATAGCAGGACTAAAAAGTATAGGAAAATGCATAAATAAAAAACATGCTTGTGAGCTGACTTTTTAAAAGTCTTGTCCTCTATTGCACAGAAGGAATAATGGTTATATTATTGCACATGCAGTTGGTACGCACTATTCAGGGTTCACTATAGTACCATGACTGGGACATCTTAAAGCTTTATATAGTCAGTACCCATCGATCCAAAATATAATTCTTACATCATCTAACTTGTTGCCATTTTTAAATTTATCAAAATAATAAATGTGTATATAGAGATTAACAATGGGATTGTTCTTTCAACAGTGGGAAAACATAAAAACAGCCACAAAGCAGAGCATTATTTCCATCATTCTTCATATTGCAAATTATTTTCATGTTGGTAGGGTTAGGTTTTTGCCAAATGTGCATTTTTCTGTTATTAGATTTCATAAGGCAAAACTGACAATCAGTTACAAAACTCTTCCTTAGGTCATACAAGGTCTTCTTAAAATTGTGATGTGATGTTAATTGGTGTAATAAAGTGACTAAGATTTCGTACCTTATGTATTACAGACCTGTTAAGCTTATCCTGGCATTTAGTTCTTTAACTGTTTAGCTCGCCACACCATTACTATTAAGTAAGCCATTAAAATAAAGTAAGCCTTGAATATTTTCAATCAATATTGTCATTTCTAAGTCAGTTCACTTAAATAATTTGAATTATATACATAATTGCAGAATGACAAACCTTACCTCATCAGCAATCATGCACCTAAAAAGAAAGAAAAAACAACAATAAAATAAAAATAAAGTTCTGGAAAAAAAGTTAATTTACTTGCAGAATTTTACAATTCCTGTGTATAGATTAAGAAAAAAATGCTTTACAGATCCTCAATTGGCTGCTTCCTTAAACAGAACGAGGCAAAATCCCTGTGGCATCTCTAACAGTGAAGGTGATTCCTGGATGCTGCTTTAGAGGCAGAGTTTCAATGAAAAAGAAATATCCGAAATGGGAAATAAAAAGAAAAGGTTAAAATGTGTGTAAGCTTAGAATACCCCAGAAGAACGTATATGTTCTTTTGCCGATTTTAACCTATTCTTTTCAGTGTTGCAAATGCACTGGTATTTTGAGTGTATTAGTTATGGAAGCAGCCAACTGAGGTCCTCTAAGGTATCAGTTTCTCAAACTACAAACTCTTAAGTAATTATCTTCTTGTGCATTTGTGAACCTGGGACTCCTGATTCTTTTTCTATCCTGGTTAGACCCAGTTTGCAAAATTCTTTCAAAGCAATAATGGAAACCTCCAGGTTGCTTGGCAGTTTGTACCTTGCAACCCAAGGAAAGATAATTTACTTGCTCTACTGAGCAAAACTACAGGTTTTAGCTGTGCTAAAAATATATAAGCCTCTCTAATGACCATTTAGAATTTAAATATGATTAATTAAGGATGAACTAAGAAATAGGCTTTTCATATGTGAATAACTGTCCTGGAGGATAAAATCCACAGTTATCCGATGATGGGATACTTCATGACAGTATGACTTACCCATCAGTTTTGATCTCCCCCCCCCCCCCCCTTATTTTCTATATTCTCTGATTGCTAAAATTGAATAAAGTATTAGGAGAAAACTTTGACCAATGGCTATGCAAAAGAAATAAAAAAAAATTCTACTCAAAATGGTTTGAGCAGAGAATTTAAAAAACATGAACTAGTGATGTGGACACTTGATGACATCACTCACAGTTTGGATCTTGCCCTGGGCACATTTTAGACAATTTTAAACTGTGATATATGTAAGTTCTGAATAGTTTTTAGTTGAATTATGGTATGTTTGGCACTTGTTAAAACAGAATATGTACAATGAATGGCTAATTACATTCCTCTTCTGAAATTTTAATTGAGAGAGCCACAGGGGATACACAAACCAGCGTGTTACTTTGTGCTGTTCCCAAGCCCGAATAAATGGGGAGGGTTAAGTCAGGAAGGACATCCAGTGTAAAATTTTGCCAGATCAATATCCATACCGGATCGGTCGATACCTGGGTTAACAATGGCTTCCACCAGTACTTTTAGTCAGCAGGGTGCTGGGGAAAATTTGGCTACTGTTGGATGAAGAAGGAGAAGAAGAGGGGGAAGGCATGTCCATAGGCAGGAAAAGAGGAAGAAGTTAAAGGGAGTGGAAATGAAGGTAGGATTTTAAATTTTGGCAGTATGACTGGTAAGGGGAGAGAGTTAGCCGATATGATGGAGAGAAGTAAGGTTGATATATTGTGCATGCAAGAAACTAAATGGAAGAGGAGAAAGGCCAAGTGGATTTGAGGTTGGTTCAAATTGTTCATGGTGTGGATGGGAGGAGAAATGGGGTAGGGGTTATTCTGAAGGAACAGTATGTCAACAGTGTTTGGGAGGTGAAAGAGTGTCAGACAGAATGATGATTATGAACATGGAAATTGAAGGTGTGATGATGAATGTTGTTAGTGCATATGCCCCACAAGTTGGGTGTGCGATAGATGAGAAAGAAGATTTCTGTAGTGAGTTGGATGTAGTGGTGGAGTGTGTACCCAAGGGAGAGAGAGTGGTGATTGGAGCAGATTTCAATGGACATGTTGGTGAAGGAAATAGAGGAGATGAGGAGGTGTTGAATAGGTATGGTGTCAAGGAGAGGAAAGCAGAAGGTTAGATGTTAGTGGATTTTGTGAAAAGGATGGCCATGGCTGTGGTGAAAAAGTATTTTAAGAAGAGGGGGGAACTTAGGGTGATGTACAAGAGAGAATGAAGATGCACACAGGTAGATTATAGCCTATGCAGGTGGGTCAGTCTGAAGGAGATTGTAAACTGCAAAGTGGTGGCAGGGGAAAGTGTGTTGTGAATAAAGGCAGTCAGAATTTAGATTTTACACTTTATTGCATAGCACAGGAAACAATTGCAGAGCACACAAAGTCATTTCAGTTCATGAAATGAGCCCTGAGCATTCAGTAAGCCTCAACGTTATTACAATTCTTATCACAAAATATCCCCCCTTCACATCAGTTTCCCAACATCTACTGTATAGGGTTTCTCAAGATGATGACCTTGCTCAGCATCTTCTCTCATAACAATCACCTGGGCCTCATGTATAAATGATGCGTACGCACAAAAATGTTGCGTACGAACGTTTCCACGCTCAAATCATGATGTATAAAACCTAAACTTGGCGTAAAGCCACACACATTTTCATGGTAGCTCCAAACCTGGCGTACGTAAGTTCTCTGCTCGGTTTTGCAAACTGACAGCACCCAGCGTCAAAGCAGTGCTACTGTTCCTGTGTGGTTACCCTTTCTTTTTTAGATCCACATCCCTGACGCGGCTTTATCATATACACTAAAACTAACTGCATATTGTTTATTAGTTTAAGGCATCCGATTGTAATTAACCTGTAACAATATAATGGTCCAGGGAATAGCCAAAGTATAGTATAGTACCAAATACTCTCACTGTACCTTCTTTTTCTTCTTTCAGCTGCTCCCGTTAGGGGTTGCCACAGCAGATCATCTTTTTCCATATTACTCTCACTGCACCACTCGGAGTATTTATATCACTATATCTGAGTGGGAAATCACAGATCTACAGCAACTAATCGGAAAGAGAATTATCGGTATACAGCATCAAGCACACGCTGCCTCAGCCATGCTGTCTATTGAACTGCTCTCACACGGCAAACGCTTCAAAGCCTTTCCTGTACGGACCTTGCGGTTCAGAAACAGTTTCATCCCAAGAACTATAAACGCACTCAATCAGTCCATCAAGTGCTCCTTGTAGAACTGTTTGTACTTATAAGTACAATTACCTCACTGTAAACTTGCACCACAGTTATAATATTGCACAACCTGAGCCATTTTATAAAGCACGTATTTACATATGATGACGATATCATTTTTAAGATGAAATGCAGCAAAATATGTTTATTATATTATACAGATAAAACTTTAACTTCATTTAAATAATCTAAATTGTTATTAATTAAACATGTGAGGTCACGGTATCACAGCGCTAGCGAGGAGCTGGCACTCCGTTCACGGGTTGTTCTTGCCTCGCGCTGCATTCTTGCTGGTGCTGGCGCGACACTGGAAGGATAGATGGATAGAATAATTAAACACGTACTACGAACATATTTCAATCTTCCCTAAAAGTTCTGAAGAATCGGTGTTCTAAGCTTACAGATGGCTTAACGTCTATTGCAGAGCTGATTGTGTGGCGATTGCGTATTTGGAGAAAGAAAAGTAAGGACAGGAATTGGGGGTTAGTACGTTTGAAAGAGACAGTACTGCTACAATAAAGTATTTCATCGAAGGTCTTGTGTGAGACATGATCAATCACTGTGCCACCGTGTTCCCATGTTTAAAAGAAAGCCCGGAAGCACGTAGTGATTCACACACATAGAGCACATAGACGATCAAATGTAAAACAAAGCATTTAACGTGCTACTTTAGTTACGATGGGATTTGAGAAACTAGTAAATTAAACGATTTTAAGATGAAGTTTATGATGTTCTACTTTAATGACAAAATAAACTACGTGATTAAAGTGGAAATTTCAAGATTAAAGTTGACATTTCGTGCTTTTTTCCCCACTGTGTGCCTTTTTTTCTTCTCTGTACCCTAATAAGCTTTCATATGACACTCAGACGGTGGGCTATGACTCGCCGTTTCACGGCGACTTTGATATCTGACAACTTCTTTTTTATTTCGGGCACTGTGTGACTTTGTGAACTTGAGCTTTTGAGTTTCTCCGACACGCTATGTTACTCGATCATATTCCTTTTGTTGTTTATACCACTGTTTAAATCAACAAATAGTAAGTTTTTTCCTTGCCTTCACTTGGTATTCACTGAAATTCTTCTATTTCCCCTCGTGCTTTTGCCATTGTCTTTTCACAGAAGGCTGAGTTTAAGTCTATTTATATTGATTTGCATATTCAAAGAGGCGTAATTCTGGGAGGAGTTGGGGCGGGACAGCAGGCGCGTGCACATGGGTTACTTTTCACGCTGATCGGGATTATGTAGTGGAAGAACATGGAACTTGGTGTTCGCACAGATTTATGCATCTGGATTTTTCTGTGCATACGAACATTTCCGCTTTTGTGCTTATGGCATGTTATAGTATGAGTTCTACACATGCCGTTATACATGAGGCCCCGGTGTTAAAGGAATTCTCATAACAATACCCCTACCCCCATGGACTTCCCGATAACAATCTTCTTCCCAGTAGACCTTCTTATAGCAAATTTCCATCCCAGTCCATTTTCTCGTAACAACCACTTTGGCTCAAAGGACATGTTTGCCACCTGGTGGTGAGCATCACCGGATCATCCTTCCGTTTGTTTCCCTTGTCCTAATCCTGAGCTGCTCAAGATCGATGGCCTTTTGGTTAATCAATTCTTATAACTGAGTTGGGATCAGGAGGACCCGCATGTGAAAACTGGACTATTAATTTCATTATTAATTAGGCAAATACTTGTTGCACTAGCATCCCTGTAAGGCTAAATAATAGGCAACTGTACCAGTAAGCAGCAGGGTGCAGTTTCACTGATAAGGGCCAGGCTGCAAACAGCCCTGACACAGTGCTTCACGCTTAAAAGAAAAAGACAAGTCTGTAAATATTGATTCTTTAAGCTAACTAATATATTCTGCTGTAGCTTTATTTGTTATCATTGGGATAAATACATACACACACACACACACACACATTATATATATATATATATATATATATATATATATATATATATATATATATAAAAAGGAGAGTTGGGATCCGAGAGACTGTGTTTGTGGAGGGATGGAGAGTTAAAGCGGGTGACACAGTCTTGCTGTTCTTTTTCCTTAGTGTTTAGTCCTTTCTCCTTTACTGATTTACTATTTAATAGACGTGCTACTTACTGAATAGTATTTTTTCCTTTAGTGTTTCTACTTAGTGTTTCTTAGATGCAGTGTGCAAAAGGAGAGTTGGGATCCGACAGACTGTCTTTGTGTGTTTGTGGAGGGATGGAGAGTTAAGGGGGCGGGGGAGTCATGTGATCATCTCCCCTCCCATTCACCTCATTTCATTCACTTCATTTTGCTATGAGCTGAGCTCAGCTGAGCTCCGCAGATGACGCTGTCTTGCCATTCTTGATTTGCTTTTCACATGGCCAACTATACGTTACATGCTCAAGAGTAAGCTCAGCACACAGCTTGGTCATATTACAACCGGAGGGGCGAACTGACAACATGGTATACAAAGAGATCCTTAACAAATAATTATTGGTATATTTTCCCTCAGTTTATTATTTAAAATTTTAAAGCAGTACTTCGCCGCTGCGAAGCACGGTTATTTATATACACACATATTATATATATATATATATATATATATATATATATATATATATATATATATATATATATATATATACACATATACACAGTATATACACATACAGGTAAAATTCCATTATAACAAATATCTTTACAATGAAATTTTCATTACAATGAAGTATTTTTATGGTCCCGACAGCTTCCCCATATGACATGAGTCTATAGAAATCTCGTTACTACGAAGTACATTCAGCAGATACTTTCATTATAACGAAGTGCACAAAAGACATTGAAATGCCTGAATGAATCATCCAAAGAGCAGTAGTAGTTCTCTGGTCGCAGCTCAGTTGTGCACAACGATCCCCAAACAGAAACACCGTAATTTTTTTTCTTTCTTTGAGCTTTCCTCGTACTGTTTTTTTTTTCTTGCCTTTTTTGTTTCCTGTGGTTTTCAGTGATAAGTTTTACTTATTGGTCGTCAACACTTGAAAAACATCCATTGGAATTTAACTCATTGTCACACTCCTATAGAAACAGCAGACGTGGAAAAATGATAACAGTTCATATTAGAAAAAAAAAAAAAACTTAAATTTTTTGCAGCTCTCTATTGCTGCAAAAAGAAAAAGGATGTTGCCAGTGAATTCGGAATTTCGCCATCAACACTGTCAACTTTCTTGAAAGACAGAGCAAAAAAAATAGAAAAATCTTGGGTTGCAAACATATGTGAACTGCTGCATTTGAAGATGTCAAAAATGCTGTTTTTATGTGGTTCAGTGATGCTCGTTCAAGAAACATTCCTATTAATGCGGCACTCATTCAAGAAAATGTGAGGTTTGTAAAATCTCTTGGGACCTCCCCCAACTAGACAGCAAGCCAAAGAGCATCCCGAAGTGCGATCTCCGCATCTGTACGGGCAATAGCAGGCTCACAGATATGTTGCGTCTCTCCTTCAAAGTAAACAGAAAAGATCTCAATGGGTGATGCAAGGTTAGGAACACGGAAATTGTAAATGCAGATACTGTAACAGGATTACTTGATCACTGACCTGGCCACAATCCTGCCTGACTGCTATGTCTGTGTATGGCAGAGTGGCAGATCATGCTACAATAAATAACTGTGCCATTCCTGTTTTAAGCTGAATAAAGGTGGTTTTGCTAAAGTACTAAGACTAAGCCTTGTGTTTTGGGGTGCAAGACAGGGACTTACAGCGCGACCCCGATCTTTTATGATTTGCTTCTGTGGTGCTTCACTGCAACAATGTGAGCCTCTTATTGCCTTGCCCCAGCAACGGACAAACAATTTTTCACAGACGCTGCAATCGCGCTTCAGGACGCACTTCAGCGTGTCGTTCCCGTTGGGTGGGGAGTGGGGGGTCTCAAAAGAGTTCAGAAACCTCACAATATGAAGAAGAAATAATGATTCGGCTCCTGACTGATAACTGTGCTGCCCACAACATGCTTCCACATTCAGATAATGTTCGCTTTGAATACTTCCCACCCAATTGCACGGCAGCGCTTCAGCCATTGGATTTGGGCATCATTCGCACCCTGAAAGTGTATTATCGCAAGGAAATGCTGAGAAAAATTCTCATCAGCATAACTTGTAGGCAGATTAAAAGTAACGCGAAAAGAAGCTATTGAAATGATTGCAAACGCCTGGATACAAGTTAAAGAAAGCACTATAGTAACAAATACAGAATCTCATTGCAACGAAATATTTTTTAGGTCTCTGGGAGTTCGTTATAATGGAATTTTACCTGTATTATATATATATTGTGGTACCCTGATGGGGGTGGTACCCAGCCGAGATGCCCAGGAGGACCGGAGGAGAGCTTCTGCCTCCTCCAGACCACAAAGGTGCGACTGCCCTTGTTGCTTTGGGGGCCACGGGTACAGAGCTGGGAAGCTCAACCCTGTAGGGGCCCGTGGTCACCGCCAGGGGGCGCCCCAGTGCCTAGAGAACCCTGGACCTCAGAACTTCCGCCACACCAGGAAGTGCTGGGGGGAAGAGGAGCAGGGACACCCGGAATGCTTCTGGGAATACAGCCGGCACTTCCGCCACACAGGGGAGTGTCGGTGGAGGAGTGTCGGGAAGCAACTGGAGCACATCCGGGTGCTTATTTAAAGGGGCCGCCTCCCTTCAGAGAGAGACTGGAGTCGGGTGGAAGTGGGCGAGAGTTGTCTTGGAGCGGAGTGGAGGCGGCCTGAAGAGTGAGGCACTGGAAGAGAGGCCTGGACTTTGGGGGATTGGTGCTGGAGGCACTGGGTTTGTGCTATGACTTTTGTACATATTGTAAATAATAAACATGTGTTGGGTGAGCAAACAATGTCCGTCTGTCTGTGTCCGGGCTGCTTCTCACAATATATATATATATATATATATATATATATATATATATATATATATATATATATATATACATACATACAGTGGAACCTCGTTCACGACCATAATTCATTCCAAAACTCTGGTCGTAACCCGATTTGGTCGTGACCCGAAGTAATTTCCCCCATAGGATTGTATGTAAATACAATTAATCCGTTCCAGACCGTACGAACTGTATGAAAATATATTTTCTTTAAAGATTTTTAAGCATAAAAATAGTTAATTATACCATAGAATGCACAGTGTAATAGTAAACTAATGTAAAAACATTGTATAACACTGACACACCCAGGCTCCCTGCTCAGCTGCATGTGCAGGCTCACTCGCTCTCAGCTGCACGCACTCTCTCTCTCTCAGCAGCACGCGAGCCCACGCTCTCTCTCTCTCTCTCTCTCAGCAGCAAGTGAGCCCGTGCTCTCTCTCTTGGCAGCACGTGAGCCCGCTCTCTCTCTCTCGGCAGCACGTGAGCCCGCTCTCTCTCTCTCTCTCAGCAGCACACGAGCCCTCTCTCTCTCTCTCTCTCTCTCTCTCTCAGCAGCACGCGAGCCTGCTCTCTCTCTCTCTTTCTCTCTCTATCTCTCTCAGCAGCACGCGAGTCCGTGCTCTCTCTCTCTCAGCTGCACAGGAGCCTTCACTCTCACTATCCTGCATCAGCTTTATTTATTTAGTTAGATTTGTGACACACAGGATTCAGCAAGAGTTAAAGGGAAGGTCTACAGGATGGCAGTGAGACAAGCTATGTTATATGGGTTGGAGACGGTGACACTGACCAAAACACAGGAGGAGACAGAGGTGGAGATGGCAGAGTTAAAGATGTCAAGATTTGCATGGGGAGTGACAAGGATGGACAGGATTAGAAATGAGTACATTAGAGGGTCAGCTCAGGATGGACGGTTTGGAGACAGTCAGAGAGGCAAGTCTGCGTTAGTTTGCATATATGCAGAGGAGGGATGCAAGATATATTGGGAAAAAGATGCTAAGGATGGAGCTGCCAAGTAAGAAGAAAAGTGGAAGGCCTAAGAAAAGGTTTATAGATGTAGTGAGAGAGGACATGCAGGTGGGGGGTGTAACAGAGTAAGATGGAGAGGACAAGAAGATATGGAAACAGATGATCCACTGTGGCGACCCCCAGTGGGAGCAGCCAGAAAAAGAAGAAGAAAATTGCTTTTCCTTCATTTCCTAGCATCATTAAGATTCCTTGAAAATTTTGGCAATTCCTTTTTCCAAACACTAGAATCCCTGAAGCCTACACAAAAACATAATCCTGGCCCACCTTAAATCCCTTCACACCTCTACCATCAGCGTCTTTTGTTTTATAAATGTGTCAATCAGCACAAGCAGAAAGCAGACTGCCGTCCTATTCCCCCACACCGGAGCTCATCTCAAGCAAAAATCTCTCCGAGCTCAAGCCTTGTTTATCTCGCTGTGATGTGCCTGGAGTTGTATAGGGTAAATAATATATCGTTATTTGGAACACATGCATTTCACATGTGTTCCGTGTCTACAATGATCTATGTAAGTGTAGACAGAGAGAGAGAGGTTAGGAGCACACACTGATACAGTGCATTGCCGTATCTACCACATGACAAACCAACTCAGTATACCAGATTAGGACTCGAGTGCAGCCAATCAATGGGTGACACCTCAGCACCACACTAGTTCAGATGGAATGGAACTGCGTGAGGATTTTTATGGTGGCTGGAGTGCCAATTCTGCCACCAAACCCCAGGTTTTTCCCTGCAGGTTGGAGGGCCTACATGCAGGGCTGGATGCAGATTAACATCGTATGTAAGTGTAGGATAACAGGAAATGCAAGACATGTTGAAAACATACCTAAAACAAACTTTTTTCATGTTTTAGTATTAACGACAAAAGTTTGATATGAAGCGTATAATGTGTGAAGACTGAAGTCCAAATATCATATAAACACTTTCACAAAAGGTTCACATACTGTATAACAAAACAAGTGCACTTTTATTCAAGAATGTAACCGAAGAAAAAGAAATTGGGTTAGGATCATTTGGTAGTATAGTGGTAAGAACTGCTGACTAGTAATTAAGAGGTTGCGGGTTCAATCCTAGCCGTTTCCCAGAATGAGCTGCTCTTATTGTTACTACTATACAATAAAAACATACATTTGATTTGAGCCATTTGTTTATTGAGGAAAATCACCCAGTATTTCATATCTGTGAGTGGCAAAAGTATGTGTCATGTGTTGTGAATCAATGTGATGACAATCAGGTGTGAATAGGCATTCTGTTTATATTAAAACAGCAGGGTTATATCAAGGGCTTCATCTTCAAACACGTTTGTGCAGTATCAGTGTATCATACCACGGACAAAGGACATTTCAGAGGACGTCAGAAAAAGAATTGTTGATGCTTATTGTGCTGGGAAAGATTATAAAACCATCTCTAAAGAGTTTGGACTGCACCAATCCACAGTAAGACAGATTGTGTACAAATGAATGAAGTTTAATACTATTGGTACCCACTCTAGGAGTGGTTGACCAACAAAGAACACTGTAAGGACTAAACATGTCATTGTCTTCAGGGTCACAAAAGAACCAAGGGCAATGTTTAAGCAATTAAAAGCCTCTCTCACATATGTTAATGTTAACGAGTCCACCATCAGGAGAACACTGAACAACACTGGTGTGCTTGGCAGGGTCTCAAGGAGAAAGTCACTGCTTTCCAAAAAAAAAAAAAAAAAGCCTGAAAGCTATTGGAATAATGCTTTATGGACAGATGAGACCAAAATAGAACTTTTTGCTTCAAATGAGAAGCATTATGTTTGGAGAAAGAAAAACACTGCATTCTAGCATGAGAACCTCATCCCATCTGTGAAACATGGTGTCGGTAGTATCATGCTTTGGTCTTGCTTTGCTGCATCTGGGCCAGGACAGCTTGTCATTGTGGACGGGAAAATGAATTCCGAATTATACCAGTGAATTCTAAAGGTAAATGTAAGGACATCTTGGACTACATCTCAAGCACACAAGTTATTCTACCAAAGAGTGGCTAAAGAAGAATAAAGATTGTGGATTGACCAAGTCAAAGTCCTGACCAATAGGAATGTTGTGGAAGGACCTAAAACGTGCAGTTAATTTCACAAAACCCAACAACATTCCTGAGTTGAGGCAATTCTGTTTGGAGGAATGGGCTACTGGAAATGTTTAGTTGCAGTTATTGCTGCAAAAGGGAGTCACATCTAATACTAAAAGCAAAGGTTCACATACTTTTGCTACTCACAGATATATAATACTGAGTGATTTTCCTTAATAAATAAATTACCAAGTATGATATTTGTGTCTCATTTGTTTAGCTGGGTTCTCCATATCTACTTTTAAGATGCGTGAAAATCTAAAGATGTTTTAAGTCTTATTTTTGCAGGAATATAGAAAAATCTGAAGGGTTCATTAACTGTAAAGCACCACAGTAGATACTGGTTTGTTTTTCAGCTTTTAACTTTCCTAAATAAACTCAACTCAGAAATCAGAAATTACATAAGGATTCTAATAACTTTCATTGTACCATAACTGTATGGCCTCTCCCTTTACAAATTCCCATATACTCTGAACTCTTTTGCCTTGTTATTATTTTTGGCGGCTTATGTTATTCAGCATTCACCTGATCGTAAAATTGGGAAAGTAATAAGCTGTATGTCACTGTGCATTTAGTCTTTCCAGTTTTACTATAGTTATTTGAATTTTTGAGGCTCTCTGAATTTTTAAACCAGAGAGAGGTTTATAAGCTCAGTTCTTTGAAACTGGTTCTTTTGTTTATCCCATGCCTTAGTGGTTGACTTCACCTGCTTAAAGGTACCGTATATACTCATGGATAATTTCTCACGTGGTTAAGTCAGGACTTGATTTTATCATATAATTCTGGTATTTTATACTGTCAGTCGTATAAGTCAAATGCGGAAAACTCACGCTATTGGTACAAGAGATTATGATATGCTTACGCCCATCTGAGAGAGTAACCACAGAGCACACTGTCTTTTTTTTCTATGTGGGTGTGGCATTGCGTTGTATCAGCGCGTGCTCCAAACCTCCCTCTCTCTCTCTCTCTCTCTCTCTCTCTATTGTGCCTACGTGACCACAAAGTAATACCCGAACTATTCCGAAGCAACGTTTGCACTAATTTGTGTTTTTTGTATCTCACACCTTCATATGCCTTTTTCGTAACAGCATCCCTTATCTACAATGGAGCGTTCGATCAGAAGAAAATATGAAGCTGGTTTTAAATTAAACGTCGTTGAAGTAGCGAAAGAAATTGGTAACTGCGCTGCTACAACAAAATTCAATGCGTCTGAGAAACTGATGAGAGATTGGAGGAGACAAGAAGATTAAACAAAAAAAATGTAAGTGTCACATTTTTGAATGGGCATATAAGTTGGAGTCTGATTTTATGATCAATTTTTCAGGTTTCAAGACCTAACTTATACGTGAGTATATATGGTAATTCAAAAAAAGATTACTGGGTAATGCTTACACAAAATATTTTGCTATCTGACAGTACAGATGTAGCAGTAATCTGTTCCCTATGTGGAGGGGTAGTTTCAACACAAGAAAGACAAAAGAGAAATTTGCACAGAAAAAGCCATTTAATTGCCCTAAGAGTTTAAACATTTATAAGTGACAAACAGGGAAATTTTAATTAGGCTGGGGAATAATAACTATCAAGGAGAGAGGCTGTTTAATTAATAAATAATAATCATCAGGATTATTTAAAAATATGAAAGACATACAACATACTGTATATAAATTAAAACTAATACTAAACAAACATACTTTTTTTTCCCAAAATTAAAAGATCCAGCAAAATAACACTACGGATGACATTGGCTTGTGATTCATTTCATTGTTCGTTTAAAACTTACTTGTTTATCAAGAAGTCTAACGAACTTTAAAAACAAACATGGAAAGCATTCATTAATAAGTAACATATCGAGAAGACAGGTATAAAAGTGTTTTGAAAAAACTGAAAATACCCTGGCTATATTCAGGTTCGTTGCAAATAAATATAAGGTGCATTAAAACAAAAAACAGACCAAGCAATACCATCAAAATGAGCTGCCACAGACAGAATAAAATGGTAAGGAAGTACACTATGATGCCAAATATTACCATAAGAGAGTTAAAAAAAATCTACATATGAGAAAAGAACTGTCTTCTCATTATTTGAAATTGTTTGATTATCATACACATGCCTTGGGAGTAAGCTTGAGGGCTTTTCTAGTTATAATTCCACTTGAACCAAGGGTTGCCACTGTCGCCTAATGCTTCTCCTCCTTTCCTTCCTTCAGATCAGACGACCGCCATTTCTGGGTTTCCTGTCTCCTAGCCCTGCCTCTTCCTGTCTGGCCCCCTCTTAAAGGGCTACACTGCCATCTTTGAATCAGTCAAATTCTGACTGCCATCTTGCAGACTCATAGCTTGTTGTTTTGCCTTTTTTTTTTTTATTGTTTTGGCCATCAAATATACGGGGGTTCGCCTCCAAGTTACCGCAAATCTCTTTAACTGTCTTTTTGATTTTGTTATACTATATTAAAAAAATGTAAGTGTCACATTTTTGAACGGGCATATAAGTTGGAGTCTGATTTTATGATCAATTTTTCAGGTTTCAAGACCTAACTTATACGTGAGTATATATGGTAATTCAAAAAAAGATTACTGGGTAATGCTTACACAAAATATTATGCTATCTGACAATTTACTGTACAATTTTGTGACCCTGCATACACTTAACAAAAGGCTGACTTTGCATGAACTCTTCCTCCAGATAGAAACTCAGTAGTCTGAACTGAGTGCCAGGAATGCAGTTCTGATGCTATGCCATGAAGAATATTTTGGGCTATGTTAAATAAATATTTTGGTTGTACAACTCTTTTAATAAGTGTAACTGTGATATTTCTATCTGACAATTTAGTTTACATAATGGAAACAAACCACATAGCAGACTAAATTAAGTTTTGTCAGAACATCACTATTAAACAAACCTGGATTTCTTTGTGTACTGCTATTTTAATTCCTAAGATTTGTACTGATAACTTTGCAACATATTTCTAAAAGGGTTTAATGCCAACAGAAACATATGCGCATTTACGACAACCTTGTAACAGATAGTATTTCTAATAGGGTTTGGCATCAAAAACATATATGCACACAATACATCGGGGATCATAAGTCATTTACTTTAAATTTGTAAGACAAATATTGTAATAGAGAAATAATTAAAATATGTTCTTTATAGATTTAAAATCATTGGAGTTTGTGCTGAGGCTTACTTAGTTGGTCTGAGGAAATGTAGAAATTTGCACAATATAATTCTTGAGGCTACTGAAAGTGACTAAAAAAAGCCCTGTAACAGTGATGCTGTCAAAAAGGATAAGGTGGCATCTCCCAGGTAAACAATCTATAAAACAGTTTTTTTTTGTTTTATAGTCACTGGAATAATATCCATAAGTATGTCCCAGAAGTAATTATCTGGTGGATATCATCAATTACATTACAGTGTAGTGCCCATGCTGGTAGTGTTCTAGTGTAACTGCTCATAGTGTTATCATAGGTCAACTGACTTCAAACATCCCGTCTCTAGAATTTAATACTTCTTAAGGCTTACTTATCGCTAAGGCCTAAAATTACTTCTAGGGTCAGGGACAATCCTTCCTTGGCTATAAGTCACAAGGCTAGAATCCTCTAATGTGGTTTCTGGCAACCCTGTATCTAATTTTCTAAATCTCTCATGGAATGTCTTGGCTGCCAATCTTAAAATGACAACTTGTCTCAAAACATTTAACACACTGAGAGGATGTGATATATAATTTGCCAGTCCTTAGCCTTAAATGGGCAAGACAGTTCATTAATGGCTAGGTAACTTTAGCTTTCTCTTACTTGGCTGGGAGGTGGTTTGAACTCCAGTGAACCATCCAAGCTGTCTTTCTCTCAATTTTCATAAAGGCAGAAAGTCAGGTACATGTGGGTCACCTATAAACAAGCACTTTGTGATAATATCACCTGTTTGTTCCGAGGTCACAAATTCTTCACTTTTGTACTGGTCTTCTGAGGCACCCACTATATTTGCAAAACCATTAGGTAAATAATGGTTGAGTGGCCAACTGAGAAACTAAGAAAGAAAGGCTAAGAGCATAACCTAAATACAAATAATATGTTGAATATAAGTAAATATAAACATAGTACTGTAATGTGTACAAAGTACAGCAAAATTCTTACTTACATGTCTGATTACCGATTATGTAACATACCACATACCAAAGCCACATGATGGCAGATTGAACAACATTAACACGGGAGGCACTGCATATAAGGTGCATTAGACCGGCATATATATTTATGATATTAATCACAAGCAGGACTTTTGACAATAACATCACATCAGCAAATGTCTTGTAACAATGAAAGAAATGAAACAACTTTACTTTTGGCAAAAATACATTTAATCAATGGTTAAATAAGGAACAAGGAATGAATAAAAGAACAGAATCAAGGCTTACTTTGAGTACTGTCTTCTTTAACAGAATTTAATAGTGGATACCATTAGTGGTATTACATGTAAAAATTACTAAACAATGGACCAGTCAAAGAACACAACAAAAAATATAACTGAATGCCATGTTTGGTAATATCCACTTAAAAAACACTGCCTACTCATGAGTTAGAATTCTTCTAGCTGAAAAATCATTCTAGCAAGTATTATGTTAATTATATACAGTATTAAAGCTCCAGGTCTGCTAGAGGTCTGTAGATTATTATGAATACAAAATTATCACTCTATATTATAAAAGAAAATCTTGAGACGAGACTATTACCAAGAGATTTTTTCAAATCCCGTCCTCCTCTCAACCATTTACAGTTAATGGCCCAAGCCCACGGTCCTCTTACCTCTCATTCGTGTGAATGCTTTTGTCAGACACAGTAACTGCACTCTCAGCTCTTATAAATTTTTACGTTTTCCTCAGTTTAAGTTCTCAATAAAAGACTTATCATGTCCAAATCTTACTGAAGAATTTCATCCTGAAGGGTTATCAACAGACGAAATGAGTACATGAGTAATCCTAGCACTGAGAAACAATGAAGTCAAATGAATTAATGCGAAAATTGACGACTGGTTACACGGCAAACTGGTTAAATGCATATCAATAGACTATGCTGAAACAGTTGGTGGTGACGGTACGGAAGATGAAAACATCAACTTACAATATCCCGTAGAATATCTACAACCGTTAACATCGCCCAGTTTTCTACCGGCTGAATTACTGTTTAAAGAAGAATGTATAGTAATGTTATTGCGTAATTTATGTATGAGTAATGGGCTATGCAATAGGACAAGATTAGTTGTATTCAAAATTGGTCGAACAATTCTGACAAGCAAAATTTTAACAGGTGACAAGAAAGGTAATGTAGTACATCTTCCGCAGATAACATTAGACACCAAAGGAGATCTTGATATGCCATTCGTATTAAAACATTTACAGCTTTCCGTTAGAATAGCTTTTGCTATGACAATTAACAAATCATAGGGACAAACATTTGAAAAAGTCGGTTCATTTATTAGAGAGAAAGAAACAATATTCACTCATGGGGAGTTATACGTTGCATTATCATGATGTAACTTCACGAATGGAATCAAAATTCAATGCGATATTTAAGTTTAAAAAGTATTTGCGTGTTCAATTCAAAGCCAAACAACACAATGAATATCTCTAACGCAACATGAAACATAATTTTATTTCAATTTATTACGTTTTACTATTTTTTACTATGGTTAATTACTCGCTGTAATGTAAAATAGTTAGGTCTATTATACATAAGTAACAATTCCCATGAAAATAAAAATCTGATTAAATTGTATATCCGCTTCCCCATACGTGAGCGGCAGAGCTGCGAAGTGGCTAGCGTATAGCGCCTGCCTGGGGGTTGGCGAGCAAAGCGAGCAGGGGGCAAAGCCCCCTAGTCTTATACAAATATAAGTGAAGATTTTATTTCACTAACGTCTTAGTACAGTAAATTCTCAGCACATGCGACTCAGTGAGTTATGTGCTTGACAACACCTCTCACAATTAGGGTACTGGCCCACATACAGTAAATCTTGAATGGTTTTAGTTGAAAAAGCTGCATGAAATGTACAATTTTGAGTTGAGGGAAACCAGGTTACAGCCAAAATAAGGAAGAGAATATTTGATCAAGGATTAACTTGATTCATTATCTGGAAATCTAATGGAAAGGATCTCTTATCAACACTCTGTCAGATTATCTAGAAGTACATTCTTTTGAAATGCAATTCTATAACTTGAAAATACTACCTGAAACCTAACAACTACAAAGTGTAATTTTTACAGTGAACTTTGAGATAAGAATATGAATGTTGAAGAGGTGTCTTTTAGAAAGCTCTCACAAATATGGAGTAAAATAATTAAAACACAAAAAAAGTTATAATTTTTACAATGCATATGTTTTGTTAATAATCTTTAAAGGTTCCAATACAAGGTGTATCCCATATGTTCTTTATTGCTTACGTTACAAACTCTGTTAATAAACCCCTTTTCTTTGTTACTCTGGAGAACCGTGTTGTTGTTTGGATCTGCACAGAAGCATCCCTAAAACTCCACAAAACATTTAATCACATTAAATAGTGATTAAAAGTGACATTCATCTTTTATTTGTTAAGTTTTTTCAGTGTTTTAAAATGGGGCTGTAGGATTAAATAGCTATATAATTTTACTTTAACTATACTGAGCATTATTAAATATTTAAATCCAGTCAACTAAAAATAAACCCTTAAAAGAACTGCTTGCCTTTTGCCACACTAGTTGAACAAAGCACATGCGACTGTGTGGAGTTGCCATTTTTATAGGCTCTCCTGCTACGGATCACATAATGCCAGCTCATTCTTTTGGTGGAAACGGGCGTACGCAACATTGTTGTGCGTAGGCACTGTTTATAAACGAGGCCCTTGGTGTTTATTGCATATATTTCCCATACCTCCCAGTTTTTTAAAATGATTCACAGGTCTAATTTTTTTTTTGGAGTTGACACAACCAAATCTTTCACACATTAATCTTCCCATCCATATTTTTGAAATGTGCAAGTTAGGATCACTACAATCACTACAGATTGTACATTAACCCAACATTAGGGAATGTGGGCACGAGCATTGGCCTGTGAGCCATCTCAGGTAGGTTCCGGCCTTGTACCCAAAGTAATGGAAAAGGCTTCCATTCACTAGTGCCAACCTAAAACTGGATTTATAAAGTTCTGAGAACAGATCAATGAATTTTAAAAAATATTAAATATAATACCATAACTTAATTTAGAAAAATAAATGTATGCTGTGGTAAAATTCTAATGTAAAGAAATAAATATAAATATTTGGATGTCAAATTATATATTTTCACCTAATGCAAAGAATAATGCAAAAGATTTTTTCTTTAATTCAAAAAACACATACATATCAATGAACACATTATTGAAATTTTTTAAAAAATATATCCGTTCAAGCTTTAAATTAATAAAAACAACCACAGACATCAAATTGAAATGGCATTAAAATGATTAAAATTAAAATGATGCCATCAAAACATTTCAAAAACACGAAAAATAGATTTTTTTTGTAACAGTTGATTTGAACAATCAGTTAAGTAAATAAATACAATAATAAAACAATGTAATGTACCTAATCTTGTTAAAAACATAAGAATTATCATCTTTTAAAAGAACCTACTGAAGTAAATATAATGAATTTTGTGTAAATGAAAATCTTTACTGAAGTTCTCTCTCTTGCTCTCTCACCATTCTATCCTATTTGCCTGAATAAAAGAGGCAAAATAATACAGTTATATTTAGCTGGCCTATAAAGAAAGCAATGCAAACTAATAGCTCCAATTTTCACCCAACTTGGAGGCAATGATTAATGTTCTCGTTGCTACTTTCATTTTTTAATTGCTTGTATACTCATTCATCCAATGTGATTCTAGGCATCAGTAGGCAAAGCCTCATTGTACACTGCCTGTTCTTCTGAACATTAATCATTCCCTGCAATATAACACAGCACACGAGCCAGCTAGTTCATAGGCAGATGCTCTGTCATTGTTGCTTAACAACAGCACGAACAATATTTACCTGTTATCTCTACATACCGTGGGGACACCAGGGGAGATGTACAGTATACTGCACAAAATATATACATTGTCTAAGCATTACTTTCCTCCTAATTGCCTGCTTAATCCATGCTCCATACAAAGACTTTCTATATCAATTTCATAAGAATAGGATTTAAAAAGACTAATGAGATTCAAGCAATTCTGTACACACCAAAATTTGCTTTTAAGGAATTATCTTAAATGTAATTTAGCTAGAATTCAATGATTAACAATGCATAAAAAATTGAGACACACAGTATTTAAAGACATTAGAATAAAAATGAAAACAAATGTGCTTTACAAAGTCAATGCCTTTAACTGCTTATTAAATTTTCTATAATATGCTGTAAGAGGCTTCATCAATACATCAATCAGTTTATTTAAATGGTTACAGTCAGCAAAACAATTCGCGCAGGGTTGACCAAATTCCTCTTACTTCAACAAAAGATTTCAATGTTCAAGCATTCTCAATGTGCTACAAGATATTCTAGACCAGTATTTCTTGTTTAGTCTTGGAGGCCCACTATATTTTTGTTCCAAACAATTTCACAATTTTAACTTTTAATTTAATTTTATTGCTTAATTAGCTTACCTTTTTCTTTCCCTTATTTTACAAAAAGAAAAGCTAAATAGTGTGGGATTTACATTTTAAAAAATGAAGAAAAATTCTGTATATTTGCTATATCTTTAAATACTTAAAAGATATAACAAGCTCATTTTCTTTTAAATTCACTTTTTCTATGTCGTTTTCTCTCTTACTCTAATCTTATACCCGTGCTGACAATTAATGATAAGCACAGCTGGCACAAGTTCATACAATCTTGAATGCTAAATGGCAGCCATTGCTATGTTAGACATGTGGGTGCTTATTGATAAATAATGCCTTAAGTAACCTGGACATGAAAAAGATCATTTTAAAAACTAAAAAGAACAAATTCCTACTTGTTTTAAACACATACATTCTTGCTTTATTCAGTAAATATCTAACACAATTTGCATTTTCCAGAATGATACAAAAGAACACAGAAATTTGGAAATGACAGACTGCTTAATTAAGGTAGGATTCAACTGTAAATAAAAAAATTGTTGGAATGAAACCACTGAGACCATATTTTAACTGCAAGTTTATAAAAAAAAAAAAAAAAAAGCTTCACTTAAGAATGCAAATAAATACCATGATTGTGAAAAAAATAATTTTGTCTTGAAAAATACCAAAATTATCCATAATTGTAGAAAATATTTACTTCTTTTTAAATACGTTTGCCTCTTGAAATGATAGCATTTTATTTACTATATAATTATAATATTACTAGAAAATTACTACTGTCTTGAAGACTGATATTCAAATGAAATAGTAGATGCTGCTCTTAGCAGAGCGTAATCCTATGAATCTCATGCAGTGGGACAGTTTAGAGAAGTAGTTAATGTAAGCAATGGGACCAATAAATAGGAGGTAGAAACTCTCTACTAAACACTGTTTCATGGGAACTTTGTATGTCTGAGTCTTCTTCATAAGGGAGGTCATAAGGACTTGTGAGATGGATGAACCTTTTGGTACATCAGTAGCAGGCAACATACAAAGCACTTAAATTACCAGTAAATCAATATTCACATCACTATGGCAATAAACATGTACAGTGGAACCTCGGTTCACGACCATAATTCATTCCAAAACTCTGGTCATAACCCGATTTGGTCGTGACCTGAAGTAATTTCCCCCATAGTATTGTATGTAAATACAATTAATCCGTTCCAGACCGTACGCTCTCAGCTGCACACGCTCTCTCTCTCTCTCTTTCTCTCTCATCAGCACGCGAGCCTGCTCTCTCTCTCTCAGCAGCACGTGAGCCCGCGCGAGTGAGGCAGGAGCTTGGTTGCAGCATTCACAGGTTGAATCTTGCCCTGGAAATATTTTGGACAGTTTTAAGCGAGACTGATGAGCTCGATATATAATTTTGAGTTGAATAATTGTATGCTTTGCGCATATGGAGTTCGAGTGAATTCTCTGCATTGCTACCTTCCACTCCTTTTCTGATATATTAATTAAGAGATCTTTTTCCCATTGTCCTCTTGGATCTTTGAAAGGAAGGGACTCTAATAAAATTTTATATATTGCAGAAATGGTGTCTAAGTCCTTGATATTGAGCAGTATTTTTTCCAGCATGGTGGAGGGTACGAGAGGAGGAAAATCGGGCAGGTTCTGTTTAACAAAGTTTCTAATTTGAAGATAGTGAAAGAAATGTGTAGCTGGAAGGTTAAATTTGGAATGTAATTGTTCAAAGGATGCAAAGATATTGTCTATATAAAGATCTCTGAGCAAGTTAATCCCAAATCTTTTCCAGATATTAAAAACTAGATATGTTTGCGAGGGTTGAAAGAGATGGTTCTCTTGCAGAGGTGCCACAGATAAAAGATTCTCCATCTTAAAATGCTTTCTAAATTGGTTCCATGTTCTGAGAGAAAGAAGCACAACTGGGTTATTAGTATATTTGCGATAACTTGCATTCATATTTTTACCTGTGCTTAAAACTCATTAAAAAAAAGTGTTTTTAGCGAGCAGTTCGTAGCGCTATAGCGCGAACTCTTGCAATGTTTTCTCTGTTGTTCAAGGTTTTCTCAGTGTTATTCAATGTTTTTACATTTAGTTTACTATTATGATGTGCATTACAGTAATCCCTCCTCCATCGCAGGGGTTGCGTTCCAGAGCCACCCGCGAAATAAGAAAATCCGCGAAGTAGAAACCATATGTTTATATGGTTATTTTTATATTGTCATGCTTGGGTCACAGATTTGCACAGAAACACAGGAGGTTGTAGAGAGACAGGAACGTTATTCAAACACTGCAAACAAACATTTGTCTCTTTTTCAAAAGTTTAAACTGTGCTCCATGACAAGACAGAGATGACAGTTCCGTCTCACAATTAAAAGAATGCAAACATATCTTCCTCTTCAAAGGAGTGCTCGTCAGGAGCAGATAAGCAGAGAGATAGAGAAAAGCAAACAAATCAATAGGGCTGTTTGGCTTTTAAGTATGCGAAGCACCACGGCACAAAGCTGTTGAAGGCGGCAGCTCACACCCCCTCCGTCAGGAGCAGAGAGAGAGAGAGAGAGAGAGAGAGAGAGAGAGACAGACAGACAGAGAAAAACAAACAAGCAAAAATCAATACGTGCCCTTTGAGCTTTTAAGTATGCGAAGCACCGTGCAGCATGTCGCTTCAGGAAGCAGCTACACAGAAGGTAGCAACGTGAAGATAATCTTTCAGCATTTTTAGAGGAGCGTCCGTATCGTCTAGGTGTGCAAACAGCCCCCCTGCTCAATCCCCCTACGTCAGGATCAGAGAAAGTCAGCGCAAGAGAGAGAGAGAGAAAAGTAAGTTGGGTAGCTTCTCAGCCATCTGCCAATAGCGTCCCTTGTATGAAATCAACTGGGCAAACCAACTGAGGAAGCATGTACCAGAAATTAAAAGACCCATTGTCCGCAGAAATCCGCGAACATATAAAATAAGAAATATGCTTACATATAAAATCCGCGATGGAGTGAAGCCGCGAAAGGCGAAGCGCGATATAGCGAGGGATTACTGTATATGGTATAGTTAACTATATTTGTGCTTAAAAATCTTTAAAAAAATATATTTACATACAGTTTGTACGGTCTGGAACGGATTAATTGTATTTACATACAATCCTATGGGGGAAATTACTTCGGGTCACGACCAAATTGGGTTACGACCAGAGTTTTGGAACGAATTACGGTCGTGACCCGAGGTTCCAATGTATGTACTTTTGGCCCTTTTTGTCATTAGACTTGAAGGCTCTCTTCTTATCATTTAAGAGACTTTTTTTAGTAATCCTGAGCTTGTTATTTGGAAAGCTGTGTGCTGTTTTTGTGGGAAAAATAGTATCGACACAGAAGATAACATAGCTTGTGATGCAGCAACTGAGTCCCTCAATACCATCCCCATTTAATTTATACGTCATTTTCAGTTTATCCTTTGGAAACAGCTATTCGGGCCACTTCAGGCTGCAGAATCTGCTTCCTCACTATCATGATGGAAACAGGCTGTCATTTAATAACATGTTTGTAGGTGGGAGTAAAATGGATCTGGCTGTGCTTGTATCTGCTCAGTGGTGCCACAGGTTTACATTTATAGGCATGTTTAACATTTGAATAAAGCAGCTCCTGCTTGTTGTTTCCACAAGTGAAATATAACACGTACCGACACATTCTGTCATTCATTGGATGCCAGGAGAAAATAGTTACTGTAACTGTAAAACTAATTTTGCTGCACTTCTTCTTTATTATTGTACAATCTTGGTATCTGCTTATGTATCGTAATCTTGCCTGCCATATGAACTGTTTTGTGATAGTGTGGCTGAATATAAAATAATATTTGAATGATATTAGGATTTATGAAACACCAACTTGATGCACCATTAAATTTCCCTCTTGATGGAAGTGTCTATAAATGATTCTTTTTTTTTTTTACCAAAATGGAGACGTTTACAGGAAACTTAATAGTATATACTACAGCTGTTAGATCAAATATTAATATTTGAATATAATTTGGATCTATATGAAAAAATCCTTACTCTGAATCAAACATTGGAATGCAATTGTAAAAGAACGGTCCTTTATTTTACCTTGCACTAATTTCAGCAGTGTTACTCTAGACATGCTGTGCTGTAGTATTTCTGTTTTTTGGATGTGCTTTGTAAACCACTTTCACAATCAGTGTTTTTTATAATTTTTATATGTTAGTTTGTATTGTCATTTATCAAATAGACAGATTTTTCTACTGCACTGCTGTGCTTTTTGGTTGACAGGTGAACTAATAACAGCTCTTAAAAACTTCTCCAGCACCATAAAAATACTGTTTTGTTCCTGAAACTTGAATCTGAGATCCCTGATTTGCTATTGCATTCATTGCAGAAAACAAAAGATGGTTTCCCTTCTAATTAAACATAATGGGAAATAACTACAATATTCTGATTTTCTCTTTATTATTATGAGTAAAGGCTAAAATCATCATTTTAAAAGAGCATTTACAATGTCACAAAAAACACTTAAGTTATTTCAACCAACATGTGTCTTTTGGAGACAGGTGGCTTGACACATATCTCCTGAAACAAAGATGTAATGAAAACTAAGTGTGTTATATGTTTTGTGTTATGGGGGAAAAGGATCAAACTTAGTTTAATCCTGAATGTTATTATTTGACCACTGGACACCCACCACAGCAGTCAACTGGCGCTCCACTCTACATACTTATAAATTCAGGCTGTTCTGCACACTTAATTTTTCATCCACAAGCTGTTTTTTCTGGTCTTTCAATCTATAACCAACACTTCTTGCGATCTGATTTAAAATTATCATATGTAGTTTTTTACTTGGCTGTTGAATTTTTAAGTAGCTGTTAATAATATAAGTCTTTGCCAAAGGAAAAATATTCTGAATGTTCAAAAAGGCATACAGAGGAGAAGTGGAGTACTGGTACGGCAGACTAAAGTAATAACTGTGTTTAACATATTTAAGTAGCCGTGAATCATTTAGTATGGGTTTCATATATGCATTACAAGCACATGAACTGTCCCTGGTTCTACTTTTCTCTTTGATCATGTCACTTTCCATGCGCAGAAAATCCTGTTTTTTGCGAAAGGACAAGTCTTCCAAGTGGAAGTTGCATCAAATGTACATATAGCAGCACTTAGAACTTTTAAACTTATGTTCAAATATATATTTGTATATTTCCTTATTTTTATTATGAATATCTGAAGCCTAATTTTTCTATAATTTGACAACCCTAGTGCCTACCACCAGAATAAACAGTTCACAAAGTGATGCCAGAATCACAATCTCATCCAAAACTAAGGACCTGGGGCCTCATGTATAAACAACGCATATGCACAAAAATGTTGAGTACGCCCATTTCCATGCTCACATCACGATGTGTAAAAACTACACTTGGTATAAAGTGACGCACATTCTCACGGCAGTCTGCCTCCTTGTGTACGTACTTTTCTGCTCGGCTTTGCAAACCGGTGGCATCCAGCATCAAAGCAGTGCTACTGTTTCTGTGTGGTCTCCCTTTATGTTGTTGATTAGCATCAGTGACACAGGATTTATCAAATACACCGTAAATAATTGCATATTGTTTATCATGTAATTTGCTTGATTGCAGTCATTCTGTAACAATACAATGGTGCAATGAACGGCCAAACTATTACAACTACAACAGCTGCTTTAGTATTGTTACCTTTCAGTGCACCACTCAGGAGTATTTTAACCAATTGTATGTGTGTGTGGTATCTAACTACACAGCAGCTAAAAGGGAAGCTCTACGGCAGGTTGTTTCAAGTGCACAGAAGATTATCGGGATATAGCTTCCAGCTCTGGAGGACATTTATAGCAAATGTTGCCTAAGGAAAGCCACCAGCATCTGCATGGATTCTACTCAGCAATGACAGTCTATTTGAACTTCTCCAATCTAGCAAACCTGTCAAAGCCTTTCCTACACGGACCTCAAGACTCGGAAACAGTATAATCCCAAGAGCTGTAAACACAATCAGTCCATCAGGTGCTCCCAGTAGAACTATTTGTACTTATAATTATAATTACCTCACTGCAAAAATACACTACAACTGTAATATAGCACAACCTGAGCCTCTTTATGATCAATTTGCACTATCTGTACTATATGTTCATGTATATTGTACTTATGCTTTCATATTGTATATTTTTCATTTTTTTTATTGTATTATTATTATTGTTATGTTATCATTTTATAGGAAAATACGTTTATGGAGGATCTGCATATTGAATCTCATTGTTCCATACAATGACAAAAAATGAATTCAATTCAATAGAAGAGCACATATTTACAGATGATAATGACTGGCTTCTAAGTCATTTTCCAAGAGCTATCCTCTTGGAGCTGTGGGCTGTTACAATACTAGGATGTATACTTGATACCATTTTTAAGATGAAATGCATTAAAGTATGTATATTACAATTTACAGATACTGTAAATTGTTAATTTCATTTAAATAATGTATACTGTTAATAATTAAACACGTGAGGGCGCTGTGGCGCAGCGGTAGCGATGAGTTGGCTCCCCATCCAGGGATTATTCCTATGTTTTCACTGGCTAATAGACTGCTGCACTGCAATACAACTCTGCTTGGCACCATAAGTAAAATGGGACTTCCACCTGCAACTAAAGTCACTTTAGTATGCAAACGATTCATTACACTAGTGTTTAGATTTGGCAGTGCCAGGTTGCCAGATTTGACAAATTACGGGATAAAGAAAATTTGATGTAAATTCTCAGAAAAAAAGAGAAAATTATATCTGAAAACAGCTATATCTATACTTTCCCATATTTCTCTCCTTTAACTACTGCAAGACGAGCTACATTCTATAGCATCAATCTGAAGTCAGATCTGGCCTCCTTTTTCCAGCTAAACTGAAAGTAATAGTTAATGGCCAATTCTATATCCTTAGTTCTCCAGAAGAAGCAGAAAAAACTGCTAAAATGACTCACAATGCAAAGAAGAAGAATGTGCTTGCAACCTAGTCCTTCTTTTTTTATAGCACATTTGGTACAACTATACCCTCTGTTTTCCCTTTGGTCACTTTTTCAGTTACTATACTGAAATTTATTCTATTAAATATTTGTGTATTTGCTGTAACAATTAAATAAAAGTCACCAGATTTAATGCCTATCTATCAGACAATAAACTTAATACAAGTGAACATGGAGACTTGTATGTTTATAGACACATGCACATGCATGAATTTACATGTGCATAATTTTGCAATATCACAAGACGAAACCAGATTTATTAAAGGTGAACAATTAGCCTCAATGCATTGGCATCTTTTTATTGTACTATACTCTCCCATAAAATTTAACACACAAGAGATCTTACTATCTCTGGATGCAGAAAAAGAGTTGAATAGGACTACCTATTCAGAACATTGTAAAAATTTGGTTTGGCCTAAATATACACGGCCAGCTCAGCTAGACAAAAAAAAAAGATAACTTTGTGCCCAGCTGGTATAAAATAATGGATGGACCAGTGGAAGCCGGAACTTGGGAGTGGATCCATCTCCCATCTGCTGGGTGACAGTGGTCCTTGTATGAGAACCCAGTTGGGACACCTGCAGGGGTGCTATGGAGTACGGAAGTGCAGCCCTGTAAAGGTCTGTTGGTATCAATAGAGGCTGCTGTCAGGGGAGCCCCACACTACTTTGTCTATGGCCTAGAAGTGCTTTCTTGAGAAGACACAATGGCACTGGAAGCATTCCTGGGTCTTGCCAAAAAGGAGCAACACTCAGCAGGGGAGAGAAGAAGGAAGGATGATTTATTGTGATTATAATTGTATTTGTGGCTGATTGTTGGAAAAAAGGTCTGTCTGTGGAAATTTGCTTTGGACGGAATAAAAGTCCTTTATTTTATTCATATACTAGCTGATTACCCAGTGGCTTCGCTCACTGAGTGCAAGGGAAAAAAATAAAATGTATTTATAAAATAAGCTTGTTAATTGCCAATTTTATTTTTCAACAAATAAAGAGCTCTTACAATAACATAGAAATCAATATAAACAACATTATTAACATCATCATCATATGAGAATATGAAGTAATATATAAGAAGCACATTGCATACAAATATAAATTATTAAACAATAAAATCTTCTTCTATAATACGCTACCGTGGCTGTTCGTTTGTCTGTCCAGGATTTTAAATCAGCTGTAGCTCGCAAACCGTTTCACCTATTGACTTGAAATTTAGTACACATATACTATGTGACATCTTCTATACGCTTTCAGGGTGATGATTTTATTACTCTTTTTATTTTTATTCTATTTTATTGTAGAATCAACTCTAGGCAGCGCGCAGCAGGGAGGCCGTGCAGCGCATGCGTATGGGCGCCGTTCTCATTCTCTACCACCTTCGCTAATCATTCTTGAGGCAGATTGAAGATATAAGTGCCAGATTAAGTGAAAGGTTAAAGAAAACGTACTAAGTAATTGCAACACAAAAACTAACTTAATCAGTTTTAACGCGAAAAGATGCAGACAAAAGAGAAGCAGCGGGCCGATAGGGTGGAGTAAAGAAGAGCTGCTCAAGAAACAGCAAGCACATCAACCTCTGAGCAAACGAATGCTAAACGTTCAGAGAAAGAGGATGAATACTATTAATGCTCAAGTCAAGTGTATTCACTGCACGTTATCGTGCAGTGCACCGTTACTGGTATTTTGATAAAAGAATTTGAACAACATATAAGGAGCGTATAAATTATTAAACAGTAAAACATTAACATTTAAGAAGTAAAGATACATTGAGTACTACTGCAGTGCTTTTGAGTATACTACATTTTTTGTTTGCTCATTATGTGCATAAATGTATACATTTTTTGGTGTACCTACCTGAGAACACACAACATATAACTGACCATGGGAGAAGCATGAATTTTAAACACGCGTTGAGTTCATCTGCTGGTGTCCCACGTGGAATAACTGGTAATGTTTGATGAAAATCTCCTGCGAGTAAAGCGACAGTACCTCCCATTATTTTGGTAGGATCTCTGAGATCTTGCATTGTTCGGATCAAAGCTTCATAAGCTCTTTTATGTGCCATGGTGCACTCATCCCAAACTTTATCTTTGAATGTTGCAAGACTTTTGCCTTTCCAGAGCCCTTGTGTATGTTGCAAATTGGATTTTTGTCATGAGTGAAGTTTAATGGTAATTGCAATGCCGAATGTGCTGTACGGCCTCCATCTAATAATGTAGAAGTGATTCCCCATGACGCTACTGCCAGAGCTATGTCACCATTTGCTCTCTCGGCAAGAATCAGGTTTATTAAGAATGTTTTTCCTGTTCCTCTGTGGTCATACGTAATTTCCGTTTCAAACGCTCAGATGTAACTTCCGTTTCAAACGCGAAAAGAATTTTATATATATAGATTGTGACAACACAAACTCACACTACTTCAAACTAGAATGTGGTTCTTGACAAGGATGTTCTCTTTCACCATTGCTTTTCGCAATTGCCATTAGCCATTCATTTTCAAAATACCTAAGAGATAAAGAGAGGAAGACTCAAACAGAAAATAGCACTATATGCAGATGATACAGTACTATATATATCAGACCAACATCTTTGCCATTTGTCCTTAATGCACTAGCAGAATTTCAAAATATGTCTGGACTGTAATCAATCAATTTGAATAAAAGTATGCTTAACAACTTAGTCAAAACAACTAAGAAAAACTTCTGTGTTGCTGCAAAACACCTACAGGATGACCTGATGAAGGCCAAGATAAGTGCTACAGTGACAACTATAAGACAAGCACTGAATAAACAAGGACTTCATGGCTGCTGTCCAAAGTGCACTCCACTTTTGACCACAAAGAACATCTAAGGTTGACTAGAATATGCCAGTGGATATTTGGATAAACCTGCAGAGTTTTGGGAAACATTTCAATGGACTGATAAAATTAAATTGGAAATGTGTGTACACATGGACCAACAGTATGTCTGGTGTGCAAAAGGCCAGGCCTATAACCAAAAGAATGCACACAGAATCCCCACAGTCAAGCATTGATGATGGGTGGGTCACTGATGATGTATGGATGTTTTTCTGCTGCAGAAACTGGCAACCTTAACTGTGTGACTGGCATCATGGATTCCCAGAAATACCTCGCCATTTTAAAGAGGATCATAATGCCTTCTGTTCAGAAATTGAATCTTGGTGATCATTGGACTTTCAAGCATGACATCCCAAGCACACCTCCAAGTTGACCAAAGCTCGTTTGAGAAACAGATCCTGGAATGGCCTTCTCAGTCCCCAGATTTAAATCCCACTGTAAATCTTTGGTGTGATTTAAAGAAGGCAGTTGCAGCACAGAAACCATCAAACGTCAATAAGCTGTAGGCTTTTGTATGTAAAGAATGGGCAAAGATTCCAACAGAAAGGTGTAAGAAGCTTATTGGTACTTAGTGACTAAAGGATGTTCCACGAAGTACTGAAGCTAGGGGTTGAATAATAGTGCACATGCACATAAATGAAGAGAGTTATTTTTAATTTGAGCTTAATTGAAGTCGATTAATATTCTCAAAATAACTCTTAAAAATGTATCAATAAATATTTTTCATTGTTTAATGAGGCTCTTTGTTATATATTTTCGTTAAACTTGACTCATATCACTATAATGTCTTTTTAAGGTGAGGGGTTTGAATATTTCTGATTGCAACTGTATCTGTTCATTTTATCAGAACAGTTTAAATATCTAATGGTAAACTTCACAAGTAAATATAAAGATCTTTCATAACACAATTTTGCTATCAGCATGTAAAAAAATCAAACAAGATATGTACAGATGGTCTACCCTCCAGCTCAAATTAGCAGGGAGTATCAACACTGTTAAGATGAACATCTTTCCCAAGTTTCTATTAATATTTAAGAGAATCCCTATATACATTAACAATTTTTTTTTTTTTTTAAAACTAGCCTCAGTTATAAACTATATTCATTTGGAATTTGAGACATCCACCCATTTAAAAGGTGACTCTGCAAAGACCTAAAGCAGTAGGTGGCATAGCAGTAAAATTTTTTTATTACTGGTTGGCAAATATAAAGACTATAAACACTTGGAGGTTGCCAAAAATTCATGAATCTACACCAGCCTGGTCAGCAATAAAAAAAAAAAAAAAAGATCTTATTGTACATCTTTATATGCCCTGCTTTGTGCGCCAATAAATACAAGATTTTGTCGATAAAGCAATAATCCTATTGTCCACCAAAAACTCAGAAAATTGAACCAATTGTAGGATTCACTTCAAGGCAGACAAGCTTTTTATATGTTGCTCCTCTACACAATGATCACCCTTTTCCAGCCCTCTCAAACCTACATTATTTAATCTTTGGAAAATGTCCGGGATTAAAACACTTACAAAGAACAGTATATATTGTTTTTGTATGATATAAACAATTACGTAGTTAATTTAACTTCCCAGCAACACAAATTGTCTGTTACATTCTAATTGTAGGGTGGCATGGTGGTGCAGTGGGTAGCGCTGCTGCCTCGCAGTTAGGAGAGACCTGGGTTTGCTTCCCGGGTCCTCCCTGTGTGGAGTTTGCATGTTCTCCCCGTGTCTGCGTTGGGTTTCCTCCGGGTGCTCCGGTTTCCTCCCACAGTCCAAAGACATGCAAGTTAGGTGCATTGGCGATCCTAAATTATCCCTAGTGTGTGCTTGGTGTGTGTGCACGTGCCCTGTGGTGGGATAGATAGATAGATAGATAGATAGATAGATAGATAGATAGATAGATAGATAGATAGATAGATAGATAGATAGATAGATAGATAGATAGATAGATGGCGCCCTGCCCAAGGTTTGTTTCCTGCCTTGCGCCCTGTGTTGGCTGGGATTGGCTCCAGCAGACCCTCGTGACCCTGTAGTTAGTATATAGCGGGTTGGATAATGGATGGATGGATGGATTCTAATTGTAAATTTTGCTATAAGAAACCTATATAATTTTCCACACCTCCTACCCATTTCTATTCCAGAAGAAATAGTCATCAGTCTTGACGATTCAGACAGCATCTCAACAATATATAAAAATATCTCAGAGAATCTCCCCTTCAAAGATCCTAGGGTACCGTGAGAAAATGATCTTTCAAATAATATCTCAGAAAAGTAGTGGAACTCAATCATGCATAAAATACACTCTAACTCTATATGCACAGCACATTCAATAATTCAACTTAAAATCATTCAGCAATCACATTTATCTCATTTAAAATACAGTAATCCCTCGCTATATCGCGCTTCGCCTTTCGTGGCTTCACTCCATTGCGGATTTTATATGTAAGCATATTTAAATATATATCGCGGATTTTTTGCTGGTTCGCGGATTTCTGCGGACAATGGGTCTTTTAATTTCTGGTACATGCTTCCTCAGTTGGTTTGCCCAGTTGATTTCATACAAGGGACGCTATTGGCAGATGGCTGAGAAGCTACCCAACTTACTTTTCTCTCTCTCTTTCTCTGATCCTGACGTAGGGGGATTGAGCAGGGGGGCTGTTCGCACACCTAGACAATAAGGACGCTCCTCTAAAAATGCTGAAAGATTATCTTCACGTTGCTATCTTTTGTGCAGCTGCTTCCTGAAGCGACATGCTGCACGGTGCTTCGCATACTTAAAAGCTCGAAGGGCACGTATTGATTTTTGCTTGTTTGTTTTTCTCTGTCTGTCTCTCTCTCTCTCTCTCTCTGCTCCTGACGGAGGGGGTGTGAGCTGCCGCCTTCAACAGCTTTGTGCCGTGGTGCTTCGCATACTTAAAAGCCAAACAGCTCTATTGATTTGTTTGCTTTTCTCTATCTCTCTGCTTATCTGCTCCTGACGAGCACTCCTTTGAAGAGGAAGAAATGTTTGCATTCTTTTAATTGTGAGACGGAACTGTCATCTCTGTCTTGTCATGGAGCACAGTTTAAACTTTTGAAAAAGAGACAAATGTTTGTTTGCAGTGTTTGAATAATGTTCCTGTCTCTCTACAACCTCCTGTGTTTCTGCGCAAATCTGTGACCCAAGCATGACAATATAAAAATAACCATATAAACATATGGTTTCTACTTCGCAGATTTTCTTATTTCGCGGGTGGCTCTGGAACGTAACCCCCGCGATGGAGGAGGGATTACTGTAGTCCAAAAAGCATGCAGATTAAAATCCAACTTTTGAGTGTTGCAATCTAGCTCTAACCTCACAGGGCCACTTGTTTTGGGAGTGCACCACATTAACATCATTGACATTTGGTGTACTTCCAGATGTTCTTAAAGTGGATAAGGACAAAATGATTGCAATAGCCTTTACCACAGTACTATCAACTAGCCTTATCTTGCTTAACTGGAAGATATTCCAACCAACCTTTTCTAAGTAAGCGATAACTAATGTTCTATGCAATTTTAAATTGGAAAAATGAAGGTCATGCTGAGAGGATCTGCTCAACAAAACGTTTTTAAAATATCAATTAAATCTTGATATAAGAGGAAGGATCGATGATTTAAAAGAGTTCCCACCGGCAGCCCCATGCCATTTGCAGGACACCACCTTGAACCCCACTTACATCTCCATCTGACAGTCATTCAGCACATACGAGGGAGATGGAGCACAACGGTGACACTCCTACTCCCTTGCATAGCTCTACAGGAGCACCCCTTCCTCAGCAGTACACTCAAGTGCAGGCCTATTTTTGATTCCCGTGGGGGATACTCCCATCCACCTGCCTCCTCCCCTCACGGCTTAGGCTTTTCTGATCCTGCCCTTTTCTTCTTCCTTTACTTCCATTCCTTTCCTTCTTTTTTCTTTTTTGCTCTCTCAGCTCTGTACTTGGGCTCCATTTTCTACCTCTGGGCATAGGAACAGAGTGTCAACTGGGAACAACTAAGTTGACTGCACAAGCGCACAACAGTAAATTGACTCCCTATCCCCACTGAACTTCGCGCGACAGCACAACAGAGCGCCAGACTCACAATCCTGAGTCTAGCCACACTGTTAGGCTTGAGTGATAAGGAAATATTATTGTTGCAATATTTCCAGTTGTGACACACAACATTATTTTTGCTTTGAGACAATGATCGGCAAATGCTTACTTGAGCATACTCGGAAAAAAAAAGCAGATAATGTCCAGATTTAGGCAAGGTGAGCAAACTAACAAGGAATTAGCAATCACTAGCCAACTATTTGAAGATGGCTGATTTGGCTGCAAAAAAGAAAACTAGTGCTGCTATTTGGCAGTTTTATGGTTTTAAGCCAGACGAAAAAGGACAGCCAGCAAGTTAAGTCACTTGTCACATTTGCCGAAAAGATATAACAACAAAAGGCTGCAACACAATAAATTAATACTCTCATCTCAGAGTGCATCACCCACCTGAATTTGCAAAGACAAGCAAGGCTAATCTGACATTGAGTTCAATACCATCGGGTTTGGAACTTTCATGTGAGCAGTTGAAAACTCTGACCCAGGTACAACTAATTATTATTGAAGCAGTTGCAAAAAGCACTGAATACAAACGTGAGAGTTTTAGGTGGAAAGAATGCACAAACGCAATCACATCATTTCAAAAGAAATGGTTTGTTTACGCACAGTGGAGAAAGCCTCTTAAGGATATGCTTCAATTTCAAGTTTAGATGAACATTTCCTGGTAAGAGTCTATGAAATTTCCATGTTTATAAATGAATGGCCACGCTTTACGAAAAAATAATACCTTTTAATTTATTAAGCACAGAAAAATTGAATTTTATGAATTGTTAGACTTTTTCCAATTTTGGAGCATTTTTAACAGGCTGCAGAAGTGGACAATACATACAGACAACTCCTGTGCAAAAACACCATCCATGTGGAAAAATTATAAAATGCAGTTAATTTGAAAGTAGCGTTTTTTTCCCCCCCAAGTATAAACGATAATATCGTGTTCACAATCTTTTAAAAATATTTATCGATTTTGAAAACAGAATATAGCCCAAACCTAAACACCAAATACAATTAGTTTATTTATTTACAATGGCACAATCAAAATGGAAATCAGCATACCACAGTTGTGTTGTGTTAAATAAAAGGAGAAAGTGCGTCAAAGCTCAAGGAAGACAAGGTTAATAAGCTATAAATTTCCAGTGTGGATGCCAGGTGCTAAGATGGTAAGCGTAGGTGTTGCTTCTGTAGAAGCAAAAAAGATGAGAGAGACATAGAGACAGAAATTGTGTCCTTTGATCGAAGAAAAACCAGGACCGATGGCTTCGGTTTAAACTTAACGAGGCCCCCACGTTACCCCATTGTAATATACATTTGCATATTTCCAAATGTAGCAGAAGCAGGTGAAGTGACATGATTAGAGTTACACAGTGTCAATAGCAGGATTTGAACCCAAACCTTCAGGTTCAACTGCTAGGTTCAAAGTCTTACACGCTGCACCACACTGCCTGACACTAATAATAATCAATAAGCCCTTGGTTTTATATAAACAAAAAAAAAATTGTATATAGAAAAGTACTCAGTTACATAATACTTCTGATACATCCGACTAACCAATGGCATTATAACGGAGGCCAATTATTTTACAATATGTCTAAAGTAAAGCCAGGTAACACATCTAGTATATAAAAGAACATAATATTGCCTCTACCTCTTACTAATGTAATAATGTGTGTTATAGTTTTGTGTAGTGTTTAAATAATGTGTAGGCCTGCATGCAAAAAATACTTTATACAGTAAAACCAGAATTAAAACAGATTAAATACAGTCCATAGCAAAAAAAGAAAAAAAAGTAATACTGCTGATGGAGATATCTATATTCTTTGGATTTTCACCCACTCATGTAAGTCAGTATTACAGTATATCTCCTTCTCCAGCACTGCCCACCTACCTACCCACTCAAAACAGATTACAGAATTAGAACAGGATTAATTTAATGTATTAATATGAAGCAGAAACACCTTTGTTTGTGGCACAGAAAGATTTAATATCATTTAAGGGAAATTATTTCATTAGTACTAGTTATAGTTATAATATTAATATTTTAGCATAAAAACATACATTTGATTTGAGTCTGTAACAGACGGTGCAAATGTATGGTACTTCTAAAGGTTAGCGTTGTTTCTTTTTTAATTTAGGTTTATTCTCCGTTACTTTCACACTTCCCCCGAACTGACACTGCTGTTTTCACATATAGACGCGCTATAACAGAGGTAAACTCAGATGATGACGAGGGATCTACATTAGAGAAAGAATGCACGTCGCACTTTTGGCATTGCTGTTTTCACCTAAGTAACTGACACTCAGGTAAACAGACGAGCTGAGAAAACTTTGTGCGGCGGTGGGGGAATGTGATAGCAGGCTGCTTTCTACTTATCGGCACATTTAAAAAGACAAAAGACACGGACGGAGAGGTGCGAAGGGATTTAAGGTGGGACGGATTTAAGAGTTTTTTTGTAGGCTTTGGTGATTCTAGTGTTAATGAAGCTTACCAAGGCAATGGTTTTGCTTTGAATGTGCTCACAACTTTCAAAGCTGACATCACTGGTTCTCCAGGGCTCAAGAGAGAAGTATTAATTACATATAAACCTTTACAGAATTTCAGTCTTTTCTTAAATTGACAGCATGTTAGCTATAATCTTGGCTGAACCCAAGACACAGTAAGTACACAACAATTAACAGAGCAGCACACACTAAGCCACATTCCTGGCTGCATACAAGCCTGATGTCTGTTACGATGAGCTGCCACATTTCTTTGTGCTTCTTTTATATCAAGATGAATGTGATTGTCAACAAAACATTTACAGCATTAACAGAAAAATCACGAGTGAGTAACATTTCAGTTTATTTCTCAGGTGTTTTGTTGATAATAATTCACCTGCCACATCGCAATGGAGAAATGCTTTTTGAAAACAAAACTGCAGTGATCGAGAGACTGCCTAGGTCAGTTGTTGCTGACCAATCATTTTTGCTTTAAAAAAGTCGTTTAACAACAGAGCAATACAAACCTTGTAAAATTCCTGAGTTGGCAATGTCTCTACTGAACTACAGTAAAGTAAACCTACTAATGTGTTTTTATATTTATTCAGTACTTCTTCATTTATCTTTTTTTTTAGTTTTACATTCACAGCTCAAAATACCAGATATTGTAAAAATAATCTGGTGGCAGAATTATGTTTTAAAATATTTGTCCCCCTCTTTTTAATGTTTCGCTCTTAAAATAGATAGTTGAAATATCGTACTCTTTTTGTTCTTAACATCAACCAAATTATATATATTGCATATATATAGCATTGCTGCGCTAGGCTGGGACCCTGTCCAGGGATTTTTCCTCCCTTGCATCCAAAGTTGTTGGGATAGGCTTCAGAATTCCTGCAATCCTTCTCAGATTAAGCAGGTTTAGAAAATGTATATATTACTCCTAATCTCAGATGCTGTTTCTGTTGTTTTGTTGCTGTCCATATGCCTATTACTTGTTCTTACTCAATTCTTACTATACCTAATCTTGCTTGTTTTTCATTTTTTCACTCAAAACAGCTGGGTGAAGTCTGCATACTGACTCAAGCCTAAGAGGTGAATTATTGTCAACAAAATACCTGAGAACTAAATTGAAATGTTACTCATGATTTTTCTGTTAATGCTGTAAATGTTTTGTTGACCATCACATTCATCTTGATATACAAGAAGTGCAAAGAAATGTGGCAGCTCATCGATTTTTCCTAAGCCCCCATGATTTTCAAGATCACAAATGTCAGAACACAGGAGAATCTATTTTCTGATTTTTAATATCTTTTCAGCAAGTGGCAAACTTTTTGTCTATAAATTTTATGTGCCTAAGGTGGATTCAGAGATCAATATGGCAGGTAGAAAATAAAGACCAGCATAGGAGGATTTTGAATGCAATATTGAAGGCATTAATTACAAACACATTGCCATGGAGCAGAATATGTTGTGTGCTATTGACATTTCTCTCTATTATAAAAAAAAAAAAAATCCTGAAAGGCTTGGAAGGAGACGAGACGTGATTTTCTCTGAGACACTTAACATCCCGCAAGACTAGACAGTGAGACAAAAGGACAGCTGCTGTAAATAAAGGCTTTTAAATTTTGAAGAGCTGTACGACAAGCAGATCACGCAGCACGGTGGCAGCAGCAAGCCATTAGCTGAAATATCAAAGAGGAAGGAAAAAAAATGTATTTGTTTCCCATTGTATCACCGTTTAAGAAGAGGTTTCGGAGGAGCGACTGCATCTCCTTAGCGTGCGTTCAGCCACCTCTTCAAAACACGAGTGGCAGAGTTGAGAAGTGGCTGGCGCGTAGCGCGCCCCAGCAGTGGGGGGATTGGGGTTGTATTGTGGTGGGCGAGCTAAGCAAGCTAGTAGAGTAGAGAAAAAAAAAAAAAAACCCTCAAACCTTAAAATCCACCTAAATGTCATTACAAATTGGCCTAATCTGGCTAGTCTGGGGAGAAAAGGAAAATATGAAAAGTACCAACAGTCGGTGCTCATTTGTTCAGCACAAATGACATAGAAAATATTTTAAAAATTATAAAATTTGTATAAAATTGTCCATATTCAGTATCTGTTTTTGATTATGCTGGTTTTTATCTGACAAAAATAAAACCAGATAGTAAACCATGTAGAGAAGTAAGCTTCCCCTAACATTAAACTCATATTATATCCAAACACGTTAAGTGTACAGTTCTGTCAGATTGTGACACAAGATTAAACTCCATAGTAGCTCTTTAACCATAACATAATTACTAAACCTTGGCGATTCTAAATTGGCCCTAGTGTGTGCTTGGTGTGTGGGTGTGTTTGTGTGTGTCCTGCGGTGGGTTGGCACCCTGCCCGGGATTGTTTCCTGCCTTGTGCCCTGTGTTGGCTGGGATTGGCTCCAGCAGACCCCCGTGACCCTGTGTTCGGATTCAGCGGGTTAGGAAATGGATGGATGGATAATTACTAAACCTAAAACTGAAACTAATATATTTAAAAATAAAACAGAAATGTCTTGGTGAAATAAAAACTAAATTAAAACTGAAAATAGGCATTGAAGGAAAAATAAAAGTAAACTTAAATTTCCAAATAAGGTCAGAAAAAAAATAATAGAAATAAAAAATAATTTTAAAAAGGAAAAAACTATAAAAACCTTGGTTGGCAACAAAGTCATGGCTACAAAGGTTGTACTAAGAAAAAGCCCGTGCAATTTTGAACTACACTTATGGTATGGAGATGTACTTTATGCATGTTTGGTGATGATTGCCTTAACAGTCTTTATTTTCACAAAGGAGACATCAGCCATAATGGAAGGAATACAGTAATCCCTCGCTATATCGCGCTTCGCCTTTCGCGGCTTCACTCCATCGCGGATTTTATATGTAAACATATTTAAATATATATTGCGGATTTTTCGCTGCTTCGCGGGTTTCTGCGGACAATGGGTCTTTTAATTTCTGGTACATGCTTCCTCAGTTGGTTTGCCCAGTTGATTTCATATAAGGGACGCTATTGGCAGATGGCTGAGAAGCTACCCAGCTTACTTTTCTCTTTCTCTTGCGCTGAGTTTCTCTGATCCTGACGTAGGGGGATTGAGCAGGGGGGCTGTTTGCACACCTAGACGATACGGACGCTCGTCTAAAAATGCTGAAAGATTATCTTCACGTTGCTATCTTTTGTGCAGCTGCATGTCAGCTCGTTGCTATCTTTTGTGCAGCTGCATGTCAGCTCGAAGTGCACGTATTGATTTTTGCTTGAAAAACAAACTCTCTCTCTCGCTCTCTCTCTTTGTCTGCTCCTGACGGAGGGGGTGTGAGCTGCCGCCTTCAACAGCTTTGTGCCGCGGTGCTTCGCATACTTAAAAGGCAAACAGCCCTATTGATCTGTTTGCTTTTGTCTCTCTCTATCTCTGTGACATGATCTGCTCCTGACACGCACTCATTTGAAGAGGAAGATATGTTTGCATTCTTTTAATTGTGAGACGGAACTGTGATCTCTGTCTTGTCATGGAGCACAGTTTAAACTTTTGAAAAAGAGACAAATGTTTGTTTGCAGTGTTTGAATAACGTTCCTGTCTCTCTACAACCTCCTGTGTTTCTGCGCAAATCTGTGACCCAAGCATGACAATATAAAAATAACCATATAAACATATGGTTTCTACTTCGCGGATTTTCTTATTTCGCGGGTGGCTCTGGAACGCAACCCCCGCGATGGAGGAGGGATTACTGTACTCATATTTGCTACAGATGCTGACTGTACCCTTCCATGTGGCTTCTTCCCGGAACCTTCCATTGAATTTCTGCATCACTGTGGTGCTGCACATCTGGGGTTGCTTTCAGTGTCAAACACGTGCATAAACTGTCTTAGGCTGCCCAATTATCCAACGTATAAGGAATTTAAAGCAAAAACAGACTTTGCATTTTGCAATACTCAGGGATTTATTTGAAAAGGTATATATATATTTTTTTTAACCAGTTCGCAATTCTGTTATTATTGTGATGTGTTGTGTAATACAGTATATTTAATATGTGTTAGTGAAAGACCAATGTCTTTCAGGTTGATTAGTGTTATTAATATTCTTCTGAGTTGCAATATTTGTATAAGTAAATAAAAAGGAAACAAGACAGGAATATATATTTTGCTAAATTGAGGCATGTTTATTTTTGATTAAACAACCTGTGCATTGTTTGCTTGGAAATTGATCTTAAACTTTGAGAATCAATACAAGATTTAATATTTTTGACATGCAAGTGCTAAGATTGTTTTCTGAACATGGAGATAACAGTTGTTACATGATTAGTGTAGGTTTCTTCAATGCTAACTGATATTAATAACAATGTCAGATACAATAAATAAATATCGAGCTAAAAATGTTTAAGTTATTTCTGATTTCATTTTTGACTCACACAGTTTTGGTGTTTGGTACATTATCAAACTACTAAGCCACGTATGTCCATTAAGAAATGTAAGAGCTTTTACTTTCTGGGACACAAACTGAAATATTCTTTATTTAATCTTTTTTCCCTAGTTGATTATTTAACATGTTCCCTTTAGTAGACACACACAAAATATTTACCACTGTGACTATCAGAAAGCCCATAATGTTGAAAGGAACATTCAGTTTCTTTGAACAAGAATTAAACTTTTTAAGTGTTATTAACGAATGTGAAGAAACCATTAAATAACTTTAAAATTTGACAATGAACTTATGGCATTGTATGTGTTGATACAGCATTGCAGACGTTTATATTAATATCAATGACAAACTTTCTGTCATTTTCCAATGGATGTACTGTATAATATTACTTAACAACATTTGTATTCCTTGATCAGCAATATCAGGTGGGACTATTGTATTATTCTCCATTTGAAATACTGACAGTATAGGATGAATTTCACTTTCAAAATTGTGCAAGGTTTCATAGTACATACTATCTAGAACAGAACTATTCCAAAAAATAGAATTTAAAATTCCTAAATGCCAGAGCTGTAGTGTAGAATTCCTATTTTGTGCTGGGAGCCATGGTTATTCCATTTATTAACAAACTCTGTCACTGACCTTTGAATCTGGGGAAAGTAAACATAATACAGACTAAAAATATTCTGTTCATTAGTACCATTCAGAATGCCCTATTGCTTCATAAACAGGAAAAGATTAATTTAATGGGAGATAACAACTCTGTTGAGTTCTGCCGATAATCGTTCAACTCTTTGGTTTTGAACACTTCTTCCAGTAACAAAGCTTCCTCAATTACACATAAATCTTGCAATATCAGTATTCTCTCCACAGTGATCATCACACACTATGGAGGGTAAGCCAAGATGTCTGACACCTTCTTCAAATAATGTAAGCATGGTGGAGGCTCTGCTGTTGTCAAGACAATTCGAATAAATGATTGTGCGACTGAATCCTTCTACTCAGCCATGAAAAACCAATCTCAATGAGATCAGTTTATAATTACTATCTATATGCTTACAAGAAAATGTTCAATTTTATTAATATTATCATGAATCTTTGTTAAACTAACAAAGTACATAGTCCATCTATAAAAAGATTTTGGAATATAAAATATATGGTGCTATTTAAATGTTCGGGTACCCCTGAAAAAAATCACAGTATCAATTTATAACTTCATTTTAACATATTTTATACCTTATGGAAACAGCAACATTTTTGTAGTGAAATATTTTTATCGGACCAACAGAACCAATTTAATGTGCACTTAAACAAAAATAAGAAGGGACATACATTTGGATGCCCCAAAGGAATAATCCCATCAATATTTAGTAGAGCCTCCTTTTGTTGAAATAAAAACCTTTTGACTCCTCCTATAGCCACTGACAAGTCCCTGAATTCTGGCTGGTGGTATTTTGGACCATTCGTCCATACAAAATGCCTCCAGTTCAGTCAGGTTTGATGGCTTCCAAATTTGGACAGCCTCCTTCAAATCAATCCATACATTTTCAGTGATGTTCAAGTATAGGGACTAGGATGGCCATTCTAGAACAATGTACTTGTGCCTCTGCACTAATTCCTTGGTAGATTTTGAACAGTGCTTTGGATCATTGTCGTGCTGAAACATCCAACCCTGGCGTAACTTCAACTTTGTGACTGACTCTTGAACATTCTTGTCAAGAATCTGCTGATACTAGGAGAAATTCATGCAGCCCTCAACTTTAACAAGGTTTCCAGTACCTGTGCTAGCCACACAGCCCCATGGGCCGTCTGCCAAATTTTACAGTAGGCAGCAAGTTCTTCTCCTGGAATGCTGGGTGTTTTTTTCACCATGCAGAGTGCCTGTGGTTGTGACCACATAACTCTACCTTAGTCTCATCGGTCCACAGTATTTTTTTCCAAAATGTTTCTGGCTTGTTCAGATGTGCTTTTGCATACCTCATGTCACTGTTCTTGTGGTAAGTACTCAGAAAAGGCTTTTTGTACATCACCTTTCCACCGAGCTGCTCCCGGTACAAAGTGCATAGTGGAACAATGTACAATGACACCATCAGCAGTCAGATGTTCCTGTAGCTCTCTGGAGGTGGTCTGTGGTTTTTCTGTGACCATTCTAACCAGCCTTCAGCTGTGCCTTTCAGATGTTTGTCTTTGCCTACCACATCTTTCCTTCACAAGGACTGTTCTTGTGGCCTTCCATTTCCTATCTACATTTCTGACTGTGGAGACAGACAGTCCAAACCTTTGTACCCTTCTCCTAATTCATAATGACAAATTATCTTAATTTTTAGGTCAGCAGGGAGTTCTTTAGAGCAGTGATCCCCAACCTTTTTGACAGCAAGGACCACTTTATTAGATGTAAATATGTCCACGGACCGGTTTGGGGGGGGGGTATTTGGTTGGTTGGGGGGGGCAGTTTTATACACAATTTACATAACATTTCTATTATTATTAAAGTTATTAAGCAGTTCGCATACGTTTGCAATCTGAGAGTTCGAAGAAAGAGATTTTTTTACAATGTTTCTGAGCTGCGACCACAGATCTAACTGCTCTGTGGATGATTCGTTCAAGCATTTCAAGGTCACTTCGTTGTAATGAAAGCATCTGTTGAATGTACTTCGTAGTAACGTGATTTCTATAGACTCATGTTATATGGGGAAACTGTCGGGACCATAAAAATACTTTGTTGTAATAGTCTCTCACCTCGGTCTCTCTCCTCTCTCTGCACCGCTGCAAAGCCCCGCCCGCCAAGCGTTCTGAAAAGTCTGAGTGAGTCGCCGTTGCCGGCAGTTCTCTCGCGGCCCGGCTGTCAGACGGCTGCGGACCGGTAGTGGGCCGCGGACCGGGGGTTGGGGACCCCTGCTTTAGAGGATCCCATGTTGCCACTCGCTAACAGAGAGCCAAGGACAAGCACAACTAGCAATTATCTATGTTAAATAACCTTTTTCATGATTGGTTGCATCTATCTTTGTAGTTTAAGGTCTAGTGAGCTAATCAAAGCAATTTTGTGCTGCAACCTGTCAGTATTAAATGACTACATGTCTTTAAATTAATGCAATTAAAAGGGTGCCCAAACTTTTGCACATCCCTTTGTTAACATTTTATTTTATTTCATCCATCCATCCATTTTCCAACCCGCTGAATCCGAACACAGGGTCACGGGGGTCTGCTGGAGCCAATCCCAGCCAACACAGGGCACAAGGCTGGAACCAATCCCGGGCAGGGTGCCAACCCACCGCAGGACACACACAAACACACCCAAAAACCAAGCACACACTAGGGCCAATTTAGAATTGCCAATCCACCTAACCAGCATGTCTTTGGACTGTGGGAGGAAACCGGAGCGCCCGGAGGAAACCCACGTAGACATGGGGAGAACATGCAAACTCCACGCAGGGAGGACCCGGGAAGCGAACCCAGGTCCCCAGGTCTCCCAACTGCGAGGCAGCAGCGTTACCCACTGCACCACCGTGCCGCCCTATTTTATTTCATACAACTCAATAATGCTACACAGAGAATTTTGGTCTGATAAACATCCCCTTGTCAAGAGTAGAATAATAAAATGTAATGCATTTTGCATTCCAATAGATGCCACATGGTAAATATTAGCACTGCTACTAAGAATCCTATAGGAAATGACATAAAATTGTAGAAACAGACAAAGTCAAACTATAACTTAATAATGTTAATGTATTTTGTTAAGCATGTGATAATAAAGTTCATTGCACTTTCAGCTTTATCCTATACATTGCTTGAGAAATATATGTACTGTATAAGAAATAAATTATATGTATAAGCCATACATATATATAAGGATGAACTCTGAGCTCCTAACAGGAAATAACAACTCTCTTGCTGGTATACTGGAGGTTTTAAAAATCCTCCTCACTATTAACCCATACAATACAGTGTGAATATGATCTTTCAAGCCTAAACCTAATTTCTACTAAGATGAGGATCAATTAAATGAAGAAAACAAGAGCAACGTTTTGAAAATTCATTGTAATGGTCCAAGGGTGGCCAAATTTTATTGTAGATATACACAGTACATAGTCCACTGGCTGTGTTCCATTAAATGTGTATGACATATTCTGTACCCCAGAATAACAATGAAGGTGAAAGTGGTGATGGTTTTAACAGAGAAATCAATTTTTAGGTTCTAAACAAGTGCTAAAAACAGAATGAGAATATAATACTAATGCAGTATATTTTTATATACACATTAAAAAAATAACCATACCTCACTACAGCATATAGCTTAAAAAAACACTAATTTACTAAAACATTCTCTACCGAGATGGCAACTTTGTTTATATTGTGGTAGAAGGCAGAGTGCTGAATATTTAACAATACTTAAGAAATGAATGCTACTGTAAAATACTGCAGGCCCCCAACCAACCCTCCAATACAAAGCAGGACTACCAGAAAGGGTACATAGATGACCATGTTTGGAAAGCTAGAAGCTTGGCAGACTACCATATACATTTGAAATGTACACCAGTGTTTAATCTTGTAATCATTTGCAGACATAGTACTGATCCTCAGTGCCTAGGAACTTCTAAAAAGATGCATAAAACATTACCTCCACAGGGAAAGGCACCACTTTGCAGATATTTTACTTTTATGTCTAGGAAAATCTCTAGGCAGCAAATGAATCTGCTGATAAAGCAGATGGAAGTAACCTCTTTTTTTAACATTTGCTTGCAGGCACTTAAGCAGATGGGTAAATTTAATCAAATCTCATCCGTTTTAAAAAACAAAAAAGAAGAAGGGGAAGAGCATAAAAAGAGCATAATACAGCTTTCTCACAAGTCTTCAAATAACAATTTATGGTGTAAATATAAACTATGTTTTTGGATTAATAAAATGTCTAAAACAAATGCTAAAGTTACCAACAAATATCATTACTAGAAATTAGTATATAAAATAAAAATAATGCTAACATCGTAAAAGTCTTTTCTCATGCCAAATACTCGAAGGATTTCATAAAAAAAAATTAACACGGGTTGAACCTTCTGAAGTACTTCAATCATCATATCTAATGGAACATCCATCTTACACAATAACATAATACTGTAGATATTAAAAATATATGCAACCATATTGAAATTTTAACCCCCATTTTATTTTATTTTTCTAAGACTATTTCCTTATCTTTCACTTTACTACTGTTGCATACAAATCATGTGAAAAGTTTGATATGATTTGTTTTCATGTCAGCCTTTATACCAATTGCAGCTGAAATTTCAATAAGAGGGAGTGTGTGGTTATTTCATATTCACTGATCAATGAAAACAATTTCTGAGGGAACAACAAGTCATCATGAAGTACTTTTAAAAAGATGTTTTTGGAATACAGATTGACAGGAAATGTTATAATATAAGCATAGAATGTGAGCACAAAGCAGCTCCGATGCAAATCTAAGAGTTTCAGTCTCTGACTTTGGGAATTATGCAATTTAGCATTATAAACAATTATATAATATAAATATGATATGTAAAATTAATTAATAAGAAAATCTTGTCATGTGGGCGGCACGGTGGCGCAGTGGGTAGTGCTGCTGCCTCGCAGTTGGGAGATCTGGGGACCTGGGTTCGATTCCCGGGTCCTCCCTGCGTGGAGTTTGCATGTTCTCCCCGTGTCTGCGTGGGTTTCCTCCAGGCGCTCCGGTTTCCTCCCACATTCCAAAGACATGCAGGTTAGGTGGATTGGTGATTCTAAATTGGCCCTAGTGTGTGCTTGGTGTGTGGGTGTGTTTGTGTGTGTCCTGCGGTGGGTTGGCACCCTGCCCAGGATTGTTTCCTGCCTTGTGCCCTGTGTTGGCTGGGATTGGCTCCAGCGGACCCCCGTGACCCTGTGTTCGGATTCAGCGGGTTGAAAAATGGATGGATGGATGGATCTTGTCATGTAAAATTATTCCATATACTGTAAAAATACAGGGCGGCACGGTGGCGCAGTGGGTAGCGCTGCTGCCTCGCAGTTGGGAGATCTGGGGACCTGGGTTCGATTCCCGGGTCCTCCCTGCGTGGAGTTTGCATGTTCTCCCCGTGTCTGCGTGGGTTTCCTCCGGGCGCTCCGGTTTCCTCCCACAGTCCAAAGACATGCAGGTTAGGTGGATTGGTGATTCTAAATTGGCCCTAGTGTGTGCTTGGTGTGTGGGTGTGTTTGTGTGTGTCCTGCGGTGGGTTGGCACCCTGCCCGGGATTGGTCCCTGCCTTGTGCCCTGTGTTGGCTGGGATTGGCTCCAGCAGACCCCCGTGACCCTGTGTTCGGATTCAGCGGGTTGGAAAATGGATGGATGGATGGATGTAAAAATACATAAAATGTGAAAAAATGTTTGGGTGATATTTTTCAACTTTACTTCTACACAGTTGACATTCAGAATGGTTAAATCAGAATACATTTTCAGTAATTGACAATAATTTACTAAATACACTAATGTATTTTTCTATGCATTATGCAAACAATACTCTAATTAAATATATGGAAATCATAAAATCGTAGCAGGTATACAATATTGTTATTTAAGGCATAAGAGCACATTTGAGAAATCTAAGAGGCAGATAAAGAATGATATGGTATGCTAGCGTTAAGACAAACACTTCAAGGCAGCAGTGTTCCACCATGCTGTCCCTAACAGTAAACAAGGTAACTTTATTTCAACCTAATGTGTGGTGCTCCAGTTCTACACTATATGCTTAACATTTATTCAGCATCAGTTCAGGAAGTACTTTTATCCATGAAGTACATGTAATATTTCAACATTTATGAGGGTGACTGCTTGAATATACTATAGCACACAATAAGATGAATTGTGAAAGTCAGTGGATAGACCACTAAATTCAAACAGACACGAAAAAGAATGCAAAGATGGCTGAGGACTGGGGAATGCCAGTTGAACAATGAACCTTCAAATGAAGTAAATATGTAGCTGTGTATTTTCCAGGTTCCCAAAATCAAGCAGCTACTGAGTTGGCAAGGTAGGATCCAGCATGAGTCAAATGCATAACAAAAGAATTTTCTAAGTCCAATAAAGTTTGTTTTAAAAGTTTAGTTAAAATTCAAAAAAGAAACAAATCACAAAAATTCAGAAGAAAGTTATTATGCAGAATCAAAGGAAAATAGTTAAAAAAAAAAAAGGTTTCTTCTAAAATCTTATGTTAAACTTCAGTTACTTTCCATATTTAAAGGCTGTGTTATTTCTCAATGGCAAACATACATAGGCTTCACTTAGTATATTCAATATGATCTGCACGTACGGTTTGAAACTGACCTCCATGCCTTACCAATTGCAAAGCAGATTATAAACTGGAATCAGTCTGCAGTCAGAGGGGAAAGAAATAATTAGAGTACCCTAAGTTCTTGTCTATAAGCCGCGGCTTATCTAAGGAAAAAAGTTGTGAAAATGAAAAAATAGAATATCGGCTTATACATAAGTCCGGCTTATACATCCATCGCGGGGGTTGCGTTCCAGAGCCACCCGCGAAATAAGAATATCCGCGAAGTAGAAACCATATGTTTATATGGTTATTTTTATATTGTCATGCTTGGGTCACAGATTTGCGCAGAAACACAGGAGGTTGTAGAGAGACAGGAACGTTATTCAAACACTGCAAACAAACATTTGTCTCTTTTTCAAAAGTTTAAACTGTGCTCCATGACAAGACAGAGATGACAGTTCCGCCTCACAATTAAAAGAATGCAAACATATCTTCCTCTTCAAAGGAGTGAAGCAAACAAATCAATATGTCTGTTTGGCTTTTAAGTATGCGAAGCACCGCGGCACAAAGCTGTTGAAGGCGGCAGCTCACACCCCCTCCGTCAGGAGCAGACAAAGAGAGAGAGAGGGAGAGTTTGTTTTTCAGTCAAAAATCAATACGTGCCCTTCGAGCTTTTAAGTATGCGAAGCACTGTGCAGCATGTCTTTTCAGGAATCAGCTTTACAAAAGATAGCAACGTGAAGATAATCTTTCAGCATTTTTAGACGAGCGTCCGTATCGTCTAGGTGTGCAAACAGCCCCCCTGCTCAATCCCCATACGTCAGGATCACAGATAGTCAGCGCAAGAGAGACAGAAAAGTAAGCCGGGTAGCTTCTCAGCCATCTGCCAATAGCGTCCCTTGTATGAAATCAACTGGGCAAACCAACTGAGGAAGCATGTACCAGAAATTAAAAGACCCATTGTCCGCAGAAATCCGCGATATATATTTAAATATGCTTACATATAAAATCACAATTTAAATGACCGCTACGCGCTCGTGTTGACTCGGCGACGCCCAGAGCAGAAAGAACGCGCTCCGGCCGCTCCAACCGCGCCATGCGGGGAGTGAGAGAGACGCCAATATCTCACACTCTCTCCCCCCTTAAAGAAATTAAATGGGCGCGAGTGAGACCACTGACCTCCCTCCCTTCTATTAGTTATAGGTTATAGTACGTTCGGCTTATCCATGAGTCCGGCTTATCTATGATACGATTTTATTTTAAAAATTCGTATGATTTTTGGTCTCCGGCTAATACATGAGTCCGGCTTATAGACAAGAACTTAGGGTATTTAATTTATAATTTAGCTTGTGGTGTTTACAGAACCTCCCATTGACTATGTGTTAATAAATAGGTATACATTCTAACATAAGTAAGAAAATACTTCTATCAATTTACCATAACCTAGCTAACAAACAAATGGCTATTACAAACCAATTTAAACATTTTAGATTCTACCTTCCAGCAAACCTATGAAACACACTACCTCATACAAATATACATGCAAATGAATTGCATTGCACTCCAAAGTGAAATTAAACTCTTATACTTATTTGAAAATTTCAATTTAAAGTGTCAGCCTAACAGTTAAGTGTTTAAAAGTGTAAGTGAAACTTGAATGTGTAGTTCTCCATGCTATGCAACCTGTCTTTAAAACCAAACAATTCAAATACAAAGGAGTGACATAATGACCTGGGACACTTGTATATCCTGTCTGAACTGGTCTACTCTCTGATTCAAGACATTATATACTGCTGTCAGATGTCTGTGATGTGGAAGATGATTACACTTTTTTAATTGATTGTGAAACTGGCACATTAAAACATTTTGCAAGTACTATCCAATCACAGCCAATGATAATTTATTAGCATGGTCTCCCATTAAATTTACTAAATTAATTTTTGGATTAAATTTTTTTTTATCAAATGTTGCTTATTGAATTTAAAAATAATGTTTCCTGGCCAACACACTAACACTAAGTAAAATTACAGGACACTGCAAAGTTTATATTTTATTCATGTGACAAACAATCATGTATGCTCATGTCAGAAATGATTGGAGGCAAAGGAAGAAAAATGCCTCCAAATTACAGAATTTTGCCCCTTTAAAAACAAGAACATGGACCATAAATACTATTAAATGTATGAATAATATTAATAATGTAACATTTATGTAGTAAGTGTGTGTATGTGCCAGTTTACCTGTTGACTCTTTTTTTTCTTCTTATCATATTTCTGTTAACCATCTCAGGTGGGGAATAGTGGGTGCGTGTTTATTTTTGTTCCTACAAAGCCGAAAAATCAGTTGGTTTCCTTTAACTGTATCTTTTTAATTTTATCAATAAAATTGATCATAAAATAATAAAAATCTTATGTATGATTATTATCATCACACAACCACCAGAAACAAACAAAGGCAAGTAAGTGAATGCAAAGAAACAACCGTGCCTTAGTACTACTAAGTTAAATCTAAAGGGTAAATGAACTCTAACATTTGACATCTTCATAACACCCAATTCCACTTTTTCTTTTTTATATTAGTTTATGTGCATACAGAATCATGTTTCTCTTTTTGATTTAATTCTTGCTCTGTGCCAAACATCGTTATGCTCATTGACAAAGTGCATACAGTAACTTTCTCTGCATTTTGCTCTCAGAGTCTGCATTCTTAAAGGTATAGTATGAGGATCCACATTCAGACCACAGGGTAAGCGCCTCCTGCTGGCCTCACCAGGTGAGTGCTCTTTCTTCGAAAGCTAACAATAAACACTGTTAATAGTGTGTTGAAAAATGCCACTTTTCAGCAAATGTTTAGTTTTATCTTCAGTCTGTCTAGTACACATACTCTGTTCATTTAGTAATAAAGTACTTTCTCTAATGAGAACTTATCAAAATAAGAAATATGTAAAATATTATGATAGCACAGTAAAATAGCAAAAAAACAAAAAAGTTATTAATTTCTCTTGTCATCAAATATGTCTCCTCACAGTGTTTCTGGTCTGGGACATCATAAATTAAGTTTTCCATCCTTGTTGTTTTCTCTTGGTTACTGCTTATGTGGAATAGTGGAAAGTACAAGTTTTTCTGGAAGGGGAGCAACAGCAGCAATGCTGGGGTTGATGTATTTGTATCAGAAAAAACAGGCAGACAAAATGGTGGACGTGAAGAGAGTGTGACAATGTGGTTCGGATCCACTTTTGTTTTGGGAGCCTCTTGAACCCAATACAATAGATAGTCATGATTGGGATGAGCCAATAAATTACTAATTGACAGAGTCGGGTTCAAGAGGCTCCCAAAATGTAAGTTTGAGCATGGAGTCAACCCGTACCATCACATTTGGCAACGGTGGGATGAGCTGGTGATGAGGACTGAAGAACTGAACAAAGGGGCAGCAAGTGGGATTGGTGCTTAACTTTTTAAAGAACCCACGAATGCAAGCCTGAAGAGGACATTTTAAGTACTGAACTTTTTAATGGACATTTATCTTGGGATCCGAGAGACTGTGTTTGTGTGTTTGTGGAGGGATGGAGAGTTAAGGCGGGTGTTGGAGTCACGTGATCATCTCCCCTCCCATTCACCTCATTTCATTCACTTCAATTCACTCCGAGCTGAGCTTCGCAGCTGGCGCGGTCTTGCCGTTCTTTTCCTAGTGTTTAGTCCTTTCTCCTTCACTGATTTACTGTTTAGCAGACGCGTTACTCACTGAATAGTATTTTTTCCTTTAGTGTTTCTTAGTGTTTAGTAGACGTGGTGTGCGAAAGGAGAGTTGGGATCCGAGAGACTGTCTTTGTGTGTTTGTGGAGGGATGGAGAGTTAAGGGGGGTGGGGGAGTCACGTGATCATTTCCCCTCCCATTCACCTCATTTCATTCAGTTCATTTCGCTCCGAGCTGAGCTCCGCAGCTGACGCGGTCTTGCCGTTCTTGATTTGCTTTTCACATGGCCAACTATACGTTGCATGCTCAAGAGTAAACTCAGCGCACAGCTTGGTCATATTACAACCGGAGGGACAAACTGACAACATGGTATATAAAGAGATCCTTAACAAATAATTATTGGTATATTTTCCCTCAGTTTATTATTTAAAATTTTAAAGCAGTACTTCGCCGCTGCGAAGTGCGGGTGTTTTGCTAGTTTATTATTAGTTTTAATTGTCATTTTAAGGTTCTTGTTTCTTAATGTCCTGGTTTTTAAAGAGGGCTTGGGTTGGTTTTAAGAATAGGTTGTTTTAGTGTTTTGTTATTTATTTGGCTTTGGTTTTAGTGCAGGGCCTCAGCACAGACATGGACTGCCAGTTGTACAGGGTTGGGAGAAGGTTGGAGCCTTCCCGTGCAACAGGGGTCTTATGGATGGGGGTATGAAGAGCGGTCCATGAGGCATTGGTTGCTTTCTGAATAAATAAATAATGGACACGCTCACACTGGGGAGTGGAGCAGGTGAAAGCGACTGTCTGAGAAGACAGCTCGTCTCAAGGTTGGTGTGAGACAGTCAGCCGACCATGCACTGCCTTTCCAGCATGTGCAAATAATCTAATTATCTCATTATCATCCCCACTGATTTGTTCAGAGGAGGTGGCGCTCTCTCCAGGGATCCGAGGTACACCGAAGTGAGCCAGAAGGAAGACAAGAGGAAAATCTACCCCAAGTGTTCTGAATGATGCCATCTGAAGCAGCCAAGACAGGGTTTGAGTTTGAGAGAGCCGCAGCTACTGAAGTCTCAGTCAGCTGAGCGAGCTACAGAGACTGTGATGGAGTTGTGCTGGGCTCGTCCAGGAGTGATGGTTTTTTTATTGTCGTGTTAAATCATGTTTTTTTAATCTCACAGATTTCCACTCTTTTATTGGATTATTTATTTATTGATATTTGAAAGCACTGCACTTTTGATCACTGTTTTGGACGGCTTTTAATAAAAGTACTATTGCACTTTTATACCTACCCATTGCTTTCTGTGTGTGTGTGTCCTCATCTGCCAAGCTCATCCGGTCATGACTATCAACAGTAATGGGTTCAAGAGGCTCCCAGAACAGAGTGGAAGTGTGGAGCCGGCCTACACCATCACAGAGGGTCAATGAACATGTTGTTGCGGTTAAGATTATTGTTGGTAAATGACTGATAAATATAGTCTTATCATGCTGGCAGAAGCAATGAAGAGAAACATTAGTTTTTTGACAGGTTGAAGGAGGTGACTTCTGGGGTGCCTCAGTAAGGGAAGTAATTATAATGGGTAATGACTTGAGTGGGCATGTTGAAGTCAGTGCTGTTAGTTCTGAGGGACCTCATGGAGGTTTAATCTGCAATATCTGAATTGCGAGGGTTAAAAGATTTTGGAGTTTGGTGATGGTATGGAAATTGCTCTGTGCTTAAGATGTAGAAAAACCATGTTGGTGACCTATGAATCTGGTGGTGTAAGGAGCACAATAGGCCATTCGACGGTGATAGCAAAAAATGAGAAGGTAATCCCAGGAAAAGGTTGTGTATCAAAACAATTGCCAGGATATAGGAAATCTCTTAATCTGAGGTGTGAAGTATATGGGTATTTACCAAAAAGAAGGTCTGGAAGTTGAAGATGTACAATGTGAGATGTAAATGTGCTGTAACACTGGTAACAAGAACAAATGAAGTTGGTTGTAAATGGCAAGTGGAAAGTAATGAAAAATGTCTGTTTGAAAACAAAAGAATACATCTACTGTTTGACAAAGGGTCTACCAAGGCAAAATAAAACACTGTGGAGGAATGTTGAGGCAGAGATTGCAATTAAGGAAAGGAGGAGATGCTATAAAGTGCCAGAAAAGAAAAGGCAGAAATTTAAAAGGTGATCTGTAGGGAAGCATAGTGAAATACTAGAAAAGCAGTTGAAAAACAGTAAGAAGCAAAGAGACATGATTTTGCCAATGAAATTCTGTACAAAATGAGGAAGAAGAGTGGAATGTGTTCATGACCTAGTAGTAGAAGGCAAAAAAGACAGCATACAGTAGGTGTATACTGCTGGGAAAATTCTAAAGGGGAGATTGTAATTAAAAATGAAGGATTCACAGTAATTATATTAAGGCTACATGGAAGTAGTATGTCCAGGTGTTTAATGGGGAGCACAAATAGGATAATGTTTGTTGTGAGAAAATAGATGATCCAAAAAGATACTGAAATGAAAATGTACCTTTGAAGTGAAAAGACTCAAGTAAATGCAGGAAAGGCCAATGTGATAGCTGCAGACAAATAAGCAGGAAATATGGAAAAGGTTGGTGCATGGCCAGGTGTTGGAAGCAACTTAATACAATGGATTGGTTGTCGCAAGTGGTGTGACTTGTAGTCTGCTTAGGGCAAGTACAACCTTTTTATAGACAATGAGCAATAGGGTTGCAGAATGTCGATGTAGTGTTAATTTAGATATCAGCAGTGGAGGTGTTTTGGAAGAAGTAGGGAATCTCTGTTACTTATTCGACATATTGAGTGTTGATGGAGGTGCAGACACGTAAGATAAAACTGAACAAATTTTAAAGTACAAGAAGAGTAACCTATATATTAGTACCATGGCTGGATGAAAAGTAGTGCGAAAACAGGTAGATAGAATATGCAGGCAAGCAGCCAGTCAAGGGATAAAAACATGAAGAAAATAAATTCAAAACAAGTTCAAATAAGTGCTGTCTATGTAGAGTTTTTATGTTATCGCTGCTTTTACAAAGATTTTTTTTCATACACTCAACTCTCCTCCCTCTTCCGAAAACATGCATGTTCAGTTAAAGGAAAAACTCTAAATTTGGTCTGTATTTATACATGAGGACCCGTGCATGAGTGTATCATATACTGGATTAGCTTTCTCTTCAGGGATGTCTCACTGTGAAAAGGAAAGCCACTACAGACCCTGAATTGCATTAAGTGTGTCTAAAACATAGATTTAATCAGTATTTGCAACTTTTCTTCCTTGCTAGACCAATAACACTATATACTGCAGGGAGGAAAAAATGTAAAATTTTCCAAATGTAATAATGTTATTTACCACCTAAAAAGTATTTTTAAATTCTTGACATTATTGACTAATAGACTTAGAAAAAGGAAAACACAGCTAAACATTAAAACTAGCAATAACACTTAGAAACTCTTGAAAAGCCTCCTAGCTGGTGTTATCACACTAATTAGTTTTTGCCACTCTCATGTACACTAGCAAATTGGAAACTCGGTATGGTTCCCCAAAAAAGCACCATCTCAGAATAGCATCTCCATGTAGAATAGACAAGCTAAGTTTGAATTAGTAAGCAGTTATGTTTCTCTGACACAATATTCTAGCTGTTGTCAAATGTTTCCTGAAAAAAAAATGCCAAGGTCACACATTTAACATGAATATAAATTTGAGTAAAACATCATACAGGGCTGTTTGGCAGTTCATTTTTAATATTACAGTTACTTGTGCTATATATTTATGATGATGAAATACAGAACAATGGATGCAAGAAATTTGTAGTCAAGACTGAACAAGGCACGAATTTTTAGTTTTTATTTAACACCCAATTTATATTCTTTCTGGTAAAATGTAACTTTATCACAAGTAATATAATTTCTATTTTTATGTGTAATTGCAGAAAAATAGAACCTTTATGAAAAATATATATTATTTGAATTTGCAATAATATTTTTTTTCACACTAAAGTATAATGTATACAAACAATTACTGTATGTACAATATGCAGGAAGTGTTTAATTAAATTTGTATTTTTATTTCTAGGTAGAAGGTACACATTTTGACTGTTTTTCTACATATATACCTTGAACAGTATTATATTGGCACAATATTTCATTATCCAAATATACATGACCTATAATTGTGTCGTTTTATACTATATAATACACAATCACCAACACTTATTAAAATATTTTATATATATATATATATATATATATGTTTATAGAGTGGCGGGCGGCTGAGGGCGGTGCCCAGCTGGGACGCCTGGAAGGACCGGGAGAGGGACTACGCCTCCTCCGGACCAAGTAGAGGGTAGCCGCCCTGGTTTGTATGGGGACCATGGGAATGGAGTATGGAAGCTCAACCCTATAGGGGCCCGTGGTCACCGCCAGGGGGTGCCTGGATGCCTGTGAAGCCCTGGATGTCACCCTCTCGAGTCCTTTAACAGGTCCTTTACCGCCTCCACTCCTCTCCACCAAGCTAAGTCCTCTTCCTCCCGACTGCAGCCAACGAATGGAAGGAGGCGGTCCCTTTTAAGTCCACCTGAACATGCTCCAAGTGCCTCCTGAAGAGGTTCCTGCGGCACTTCCTGGTGTGGCGGAAGTGCCGCACGAGCACCCGGAAGCACTCTGGGTGTCCCTGGTAATCGTTCCGCCAGCACCTCCGGGTGTGGTGGAAGTACTGACATCTAGGGCTTCACGGGCGTCCGGTGCCCCCTGGCGGAGACCACGGGCCCCTATAGGGGTGAGCTTCCATGCTCCATTCCCGTGGCCCCCATACAAACCAGGGCGGCTGCCCTCTTGTGGTCTGGAGGAGGCGTTGTCCCTCTCCCGGTCCTTCCAGGTGTCCCGGCTGGGCACCGCATCCCAGCAATATATATTATATTTATTTTATCATAAGTGGAATAGTTTTTAAAGCTAATGCCTTCATAAACAAGTTTTCAGTGGCCAATCCTGAAGACTGCAGTGCTATGCGCTCCCAGTTACTTTGTCTACTTTGCCTGCATGTACACAAACCCCCAGCGTTAGTATGAAAGATGAATTGCCTCTATCTTCCAACTCCATGAGAAGACTCAAGGCCTGGGTCCACATCTGAGGCTTTCTGGAGGCCATGCAAATGGGCTGAACGACACTCAAGGTATTACCAATCCCTCCCTATGATGTGCTTGTCCATCCAAGGAACATGTCCCTCTAAGGTCTGGTCTCAGGGGCACTGCAATATAAAAATGACCCAGGGGCACTGCAATATAAAAATGACTTACAGTGGTGATGATGTACAGCATTACATCAACACGTTGAAAAGAAAATTGGCACAAGTCATGTATTCAAGGTAGGAGAATTTCAGCGCATGACTGAGGGAATTGTACTTAATATAGAATAAATTATAGAAAAAAAAGCCACAACACACTTGTTATTGCCACTTTTAGCTCATTATGGCAGGAAATACAGTAGATTTGTGCGTACAATAATGTAAAAATCACACAACAAAGGTAGTTTTATAAGAGTTCTGAAATAAAAGATTAATGTAAAACTTGATGGATTTTTGACAGTAAGCCTTAAAGTTTGGACAAAAGTTTAAAAAAATAAATAAATAAAAAAAGAGAGATTTTAACAGTTAAAGCACCTAGATTTTATGACATTCATTAAATATTACCCTTAGTATGTTTTTTATACAGCTAATGATGTAAAATTAATCTTTCAACAGCAAATGTTATAAACCTAAGACTATTCTCTGACAAATCATAATTTGAAAGCATGTCAGAAACACAGCTTTAAAGAGCTTGTTTAAATGTAAATATCCTTAATTCACTAATTCAGCATCGCAAACATAACAATGATTGAATTTTTATTTTTAGCATTGATTTTAAAAAGTATTTTTCAATTTTTGGAGAGAAAATATCAGAATAAAATCAGAATGTGCACATGGTAGAATAATTCAGGTAATCCACAATGATATACTTTTTCAGAAATCCTATTCTGAAATCCCCCTAAAATTACAACTCCATCATTTGCTTTTACACTGGTGGAATTCACATGTCTATCACACAATAAACATTCAAGCCCTGTATTACATTTTTCTATTTTTGAATCCCAATACTAGCAACAACAGCTTATTTTGTGCTGATGTGGGCACATGATATTTTCTTGTCACCATGACAAGAAATAAATAACCTTGTGATATTTAGAAGCTCAAAATTAGTGTTTGAAATAAATACATTATCTTCCACCATCAAGCAGTGGGAACATCAATGCTAAAATTACATGTGCCAAATAACAAAACAATCCTGGAAAACACTGTAAAAGCAAATAACATCTTAAAAGAATTTGGATTGTTTAACCAAATCCCCATCAGTTTCAATTATCCAATATCATTCACTTATGTTATGCAGGTGGGTTTATGGTAGTCACAAAACAGAAGAAAGCAGTGCACAGAATGATTGATTACAATTGGGTTGACACACATGGTCCTCCTAAAAAAAGCAACTTTTATGTCTCTTCTTCTAACTCTACGAGGAACACCATGCAGAAACATGTAAAGAAAATAACAGTTTGTCATTGTTTTTATTTGATACATATTATATAGCCTAGAGATATTTGTTTGTTTGATAACAAAATGTTTTTATTTAAATGTCTATACTATATTAAAGAAAAAATTCTTTTTAATTTACTATGTTGTAATAATGTAGTCTTTGTTGTTACAGCACACTAACAATATCGTCGGTTTCTTGTACAGCTCTGAGCGGTCCCTGAGAGAAAATGCCTAGACCCGCCCCTTCCTGGCCCAGACCATAACACTACAATCCCTGAAGCCTAAAAAATAAACTTGTAATCTCAGGCCACCTTAAAGTCCCTCGTACCTGGGTATATAATATATCGTCATTTGGAACACATACATTTTATGTGTGTTCCGTGTCTACAATGATCTGTGTAAAAGTAGGCCTACATGTGCAATGCTAGTTCAGTATGCGAATGACTTTAGCTGCAGGTGGAAGCTCCTGTCGCACTTTACGCAACTGTTGTTACGGTTCTGTCTTTGTCTAGAAACGACTCCATAAGCTTTATAACCTTAGTCTCAAAAAATCTTTCTCCAATGGGACGACTAGGATCTTTTCCTGAATAAGGAATGGCACTGCACATGTACTTTGTCAGCAAGCCCATGTCGATCAAACACATGAAGCTCTGCAGTCTACTTGTGACTTTATGCAATAGGAAGAGAAGTAAATAAATCAAGGTAAATAACATTCGATCCGGCATTTATGTAAATAATATAGAAATGTTTTTTACATAAAGACTATCACAAAACATAACCACAAGCAGGACTTTGCACAATAACTTGGCGAGCTCTGTAGGCCCTCCTGTTTTGTTGAAGGACATGCGTGTGGCAGATTCACTGACAGGATGATGCCCACCTTCTTGCTGCATCCAAATGGTGCCATCTTTCGCCTTCACGCCAGTTGCAGCTGCATTGTTCTGATGTGCGAGTGGATGTTTCTTGCAGGGAGGGCTTCTGTTCCCTTTCTCCAATGTAGGACCCTTCTCATTTGAGTTCACCTCTGTTAAAGCACATCTTTATTTGAAAACTAACAGTGTCAGATCAGGGGGAGTGTGAATGTGACTGAGAGAATAAAAGTGAATAAAAAAAAAAAACAAAATGCTAACTTTTACAATTACCATAAACTTACACTGGCTGTTACAGACTCAAATAAATCAAATGTATGTTTTTATTCTGTAATAAATAGCCACTCACTACTCAAAACAGTTAATGCATGAAAGCCCTGGTGGATCAAACGCACCACCTCTCGACTTGGAGACAGCAGTTCTTACTTCTACACCTGCCAAGCAGACATACGAGTATATGTGGGTGTGTGTGTCATACCCTATCCCAATTTCTTTTACTCTGGTTAAATCCTTGAAAAAAAGCACGCTTGTTTTGTTATATGTGTGTCTTTTGTGAAAGTGTTTATTTGATACTAGCAAAATACCTGCGCTTCGCAGCGGCAAAGTACTGGTTTAAAATTTTAATTAATAAACTGAGGGAAAATTTACCAATAATTATTTGTTAAGGATCTCTTTGTATACCATGCTGTCAGTTCGCCCCTCCGGTTGTAATATGACCAAGCTGTGCGCTGAGTTTACTCTTGAGCATGCAACGTATAGTTGGCCATGTGAAAAGCAAATCAAGAACGGCAAGACCGCGTCAGCTGCGGAGCTCAGTGGAGCTCAGCTCGGAGCGAAATGAAGTGAATGAAATGAGGTGAATGGGAGGGGAGATGATCACATGATTCCCCCACCCCCCCTTAACTCTCCATCCCTCCACAAACACACAAACACAGTCTCTCAGATCCCAACTCTCCTTTATATATATAGATTTGGACTTCAGTCTTCACACATTATACACTTCACGTCAACATTTGGCCAATTATTAGTAGAACAGGAAAAAAGTTTCTGTTTTAGGTATGTGTTCAACATTTCTTGCCACGCATTTCCTGTCATCCTACTGTGGTATATTCAGACCCGGACACAGACAGGCAGACACCAAATGTCCCCAAACACACACGTTTATTCTTCAGCTCTCTGCACAACACAATCACAGTGCATTAATCACCAATAATACAGTCCTTTAGACTTCCTTCTGCTGCCTCTGGTCCTCCCTTTGCAAGCTTCGTCCTCCTCCTCCCGACTCTGGCTCTCCAAATGGAGTGAGGCAGCTTCTCTTATAGCACACCCGGAAGTACTCCAGGTGCCCCACAATTAACATCCGGCAGCACTTCCGGGTGTGGCGGAAGTGCAGCATGTGTATCCAGCTCCTCTTCTATCAGCACTTCCGGGTGTGGCGAAAGTGCTGCAGACCACAGTTCCGGAGCTATCCAGGCGCCCCCTGGCAGTGGCCACGTCCCCCCACAGGGTTGAGCTTCCAAGCTCCGTGGCCCCCATGTAATCCAGGGAGGCTGCCCTCTTGCGTTCTGGGGAATATACTGCCCCTTTCTCTGTCCTTCCCTTCTCTCGGCGTCCCGGTGGGGCAACGTCCCCAGACGTCTGTCTACTACATTTACACAAATCGTTGCAGACACAGAACACACATGAAATGTATGTGTTCCAAATAGCAATATATTATTTACCCTATACAGTTCAAGGCACCTCACACCCAGATAAACAGACTTGAACTGGGAGTAATTTGAGTATGACTAAAGCTGCGTCGGTGGGTGGGGGATTGGATAGCAGGCTGCCTGCTGCCGGTGCTGATCGACACATTTGCAAAACAAAAAAGATGCTGATGAGGAGATGACAGGGAATTTAAGGTGGCCCAGGATTACAAGTTTTTTTGTAGGCTTCAGGGATTCTAGTGTTAATAAGCAGGCAGCTTGACTGAGGTCAAATTGGCAACAAAACTGGGATAAAGATAAGAAAGAACGACATCTATATGAAATTCAGAAGATTGTGAAACAGCAAAGTAGGAGATAGAAACAGGAGGGAGGAAATCAAAATGACAAAATTACATCTTGGGCACACAGGGTTAAACCATTCATCGTTTAGAATTAACAAACACAATGCAGGGTTATGTAGAAGATGTTTTTTTCCTGAAACAGTAAAGCATATATTATTGGAGTATACTGCATATAAGGGGCAAAGAATACATCTTTTTGAAAAAATTAAATGTATGGGATGAGAGGTTATTACAACAGAAAGTATATTAGGACAGTGTTGGCAATTTAGTGTCTCAAAATGCTTATTCGAACATTTAAAAAATGTTGGGACTTTTTGATATTATTTGAGTTTATTTTTTATCCCCCAATAAAGTGTGCTTCCTGGGTCTCTGCACCACACACCAATTCAGTAGGTGCCGGTAGTGCACCATTTACGTTGGTCTACCAACTACCATAAAAACTCATAAGTTAAAAAAGAGAGAGGTTATCTGTTGGACTCTGATTGCACAGAAGGTAAAGTACATTGCTGCGTGATTTTTTTTCGTTTCATTTGGAGAAAAGATTATTAAATGGGGTTTTGCCAGCTTGATTCCCCAACATTTTGTACTTGTGTCTTATGACTTATTTACACATGCTTTAGACTGGGGCAGTTCAATAAGTTTCCAAGTTTCACTGTCACCTAAGAAAGGACAAAATTTCTCTTTTTATCTTTAAAAACTGTTCACATGGACTTAAAGCCTAATTACATTAGCAAGACCAAGGCTTTTTAAATACTTTTATTACCATACAATATGAAAGTTGCACATTAAGGCAGCTGATCCACCAGCTTTCTGGCTACTGTTTGTAGGAAAGTGTGATTTCTTTGAATTTAAACTCTTTATAGAAAATGAAAGTGCAGTGTTTACCAGCCCGTATGTCACACCCACCTCCTTAGATTCATTCACTTGTTTAACAAAGCTATCCTCTGTTATAAGCTCTGTGAGTCAAGGACATCTGTGTTAACATGCAGCTTACCAGGACAGTGCTAAACTGAAAAATGAAAAGGCTGCAATTGAAAAAAACATTTGATAAGCCTTAAATTAGTGTTATTGTCTATAAAGCCATTGTCTTTGTCAATGGGTGGGCCTCTCTGGCAGTGTCTTAAATTGGTTTGAATCCTACCTGGCGGGGAGAAAATTCTTTGTTAGTTATGGTAATTACAACTCAAAGACACATGATATCCTATATGGTGTTCCACAAGGCTCTATCCTGGGTCCGCTGCTCTTCTCAATCTACATGCTTCCGTTAGGTCAGATTATCTCAGGGCACAACGTGAGCTCCCACAGCTATGCTGATGACACACAGCTGTATTTATCAATAGCACCTGATGACCCCGATTCTCTTGATTCACTAACAGAATATCTTACTTGTATATCTGAATGGATGAATAGTAATTTTCTCAAGCTAAATAAAGAGAAAACTGAAATTTTAGTAATTGGCAATAACGGATACAATGAGGTTATCAGAAATAATCTCGATGCATTAGGATTAAAAGTCAAGACAGAGGTAAAAAACTTTAGGGGTAACTGTTGACTGTAACCTGAATTTTAAATCGCACATTCATCAGACCACTAGGACAGCATTTGTTCACTTAAGAAACATAGCAAAAGTTAGACCTCTTGTATCACTGAAAGATGCTGAGAAATTAGTTCACGCTTTTGTTTTCAGTCGACTAGATTACTGTAACGCACTCCTCTCAGGACTACCCAAAAAAGACATAAATCCTTTGCAACTAGTGCAGAATGCAGCTGCTAGAATCCTAACTAGGAAAAGAAAATCCGAGCACATTTCTCCAGTTTTGATGTCACTACACTGGTTACCTGTGTCATTCAGAATTGACTTTAAAATTATGCTTATGGTAAGCCTTAAATAATCTCGCTCCATATTATATATCGGAATGTTTGACACCCTATATTCCAAATCGTAACCTTAGATCCTCAAATGAGTGTCTCCTTAGAATTCCAAGAGCAAAACTTAAAAGAAGTGGTGAGGCGGCCTTCTGCTGTTATGCACCTAAAATCTGGAATAGCCTGCCAATTGGAATTCGCCAGGCTAATACAGTGGAGCACTTTAAAAAACTGCTGAAAACACATTATTTTAACATGGCCTTCTCATAACTTCACTTTAATTTAATCCTGATACTCTGTATATTCAATTCATAATAATAACTATTCATGGTGGCTCTAAAATCCATACTAACCCCTACTCTCTCTTCTGTTTCTTTTTCCGGTTTCTTTGTGGTGGCTGCCTGCGCTACCACCATCTACTCAAAGCATCATGATGTTCCAACACTGATGGATACCATCATCATCAAGTCCTTCCGTGAGAACCCGAAATACAAAGAGGACTGTATCATTTATGTGAGGTAGAATGCCCAGAGGGGACTGGACGGTCTCATGGTCTGGAACCCCTGCAGATTTTATTTTTTTCTCCAGCCGTCTGGAGTTTTTTTTTTGTTTTTTCTGTCCTCCCTGGCCATTGGACCTTACTCTTATTCTATGTTAATTAATGCTGTCTTATTTTAATTCTTACTTTATCTTTTATTTTTCTTTTCTTCATTATGTAAAGCACTTTGAGCTACATTTTTTGTATGAAAATGTGCTATATAAATAAATGTTGTTGTTGCTGTTGTATTGTAACGGTGCACAATCAATAATTAATGTAAAACTGCATACACAAAGGTAATTTGTTTTAATTACCCCTTTTTATTGAAACACATTCTTTTCAACATTTGAATAACTGTTTCTCCTAGGTAATAATTCATGTCTTAAATGCATCTTCCTGTTAATCAAAAACCTGGCTGATGTCCGTCTGCAAAATGAAATTCTTCTAAAGGTCTTTTTTTTAATCTTTAAAATGCTTTTCCACAAGCATCAGTCTAAACAATAGTGTGATTTATTGTCCCTTTGCCAAATTACTTAAAGAGACAGCATACACAGCAAAATTAGGTACAAATCACCTGTAATAACCAGTCAATCCTAAGAAAGCTCAAACTTGCTTCTGTGCTTTCTTGGTGAGAATACACAGGTACCTTATCGTTTTTTTTCCTTTGAGGCTTGATCAGATCTATACCTATGGTGTAACCTATGCAATAGGTTTCTGACATACCTGATTTACATTTTTTTAATTAGAAATTAAAATAACATCCTTTACACAATCCAGCATTGTCAGAAGGCATGTTAAATGGCAATTCCAGCCATTGCAAAGAATTACAACATTATCAAAACAAGCATCAGAATTTTCAGTGTGAGAGTCTAATATCTGATTCATCATTCACTGAAGTGTAAGGAGTGCACCATGAATCTGAGATGGAAGCCTTACAAATTTGTACAAACCATCTGGGGTGGAGAATGGAGTCTTTAAAACTACTGGTTTCTTTGTGAGGCACCTGTCAGTATCTCTTAGTTAGATCATAGGCATTTAAGACACCTGACCCAGTTTTTCCAACAGCTCAGCTATAAAAGACATCAGATATGCAAAAATTACATGAACTTTATTCAAACATCCAAAACCTACACAAAAATGTATCTTTCTGACTGGTTTTCAGAACATTACAATTGGACTACTATATTCACATCTACTTTCATGAATTACACCCAATTCACGCACTTCTTTTTACTCCTGACAAATGACTGCCCTTTGAGATCAAGAATCCTATATGGGTGGATGTGAATCTTGACACTAGGCTCCACTGTTACTGTATTTTATGTTCATTACGACTGGATTTTCCAGGCAAAGATGAATATATATTCTGGCTCTTTTCGATAAGTGTGCAGAACTGACTCTTCTGTTTATCAATTAAATCATCCCCTGTGGACACTTCAGGTTCATCAGAAAGAGCAGTTGCACCAACAAATATTTGCTTGAACTGGTTTATGTTGTCCAAGTATTTTAAACTTATGTTGTCCAAGTATTTTAACTTATAATTAAGAGGATTTATTCATTCCTTGACAATCATAGGACCTTGTCATTCCATTAAAAAGACCCAACAGTCCCTGGAGTTGCTTGGATAAAAAGCAATTCAAATAAACTTAAACCCATTGATATTCTATTTATGGGGCTGGTGTGGAATGAGTCACTTTTGGACTGGATAGTGAAGGTCCTGGCCCGCTTTATGGTTATTTTTGGAAGCCTCAACCATTTCCACCACGTGTGAGACTCCAGTTGACAATAATGCCATCCTTAGTGGGGGGGCTTCCTGGAATTTAGACCCTGATTTTCTTAGACTTCTTCATACTGCCATCATATGATGTCTAGAGTCAAGTCCTGGATCTTTGATAACCCAGATCCCTACACCACCTGATACACTATATGATATGCGTGGATAACCCATACTAAACTTCAAGTTTGACCAACCCTGACCCCCAAAGTACGGTGAACTTGGAAAACTCCAAAGGGGAAAACAGACAGAATACTCCAACTCAATTAATAACATCTTTAACAGAGGGGGGCTAAGCCCCTAAAAAGTACAATGGTTAAGCTATTCCTGGTTCACAACAAGTAAATTCTAATTGTTTTCGAATTTTTAAACTTATTTTAAGTTGCATATTGGTTAGAGACATTTTAGAAGATAATCAACGTAAACAATGCCAGAATAAGAACATCAGGGGGGTATTTTCCGTACGTCGCTTAAATCATCCGAGATCAGATGCCTCATCTTGGATGAGTTAATGCCAGTGAAACTCATCCGGGATAAGTCGGTTTTTCAAACGCAGCCGTGTAGTAGATTAGTCTAGCTGGATCTAATCATCTGAGATGAATGCGCGCGCCTATGCTGATTGAAAAGGCCATATATATTGAGTCTAGAAAACTTGATCAGCAAGTCCTTGATAGGCTGTAACAAAATGACGAAAGAACGGGCACATTTTTTTTTTTCCACACAAGTGGAGCAAGACCTTTCATTCGAAGGACATGAAGAATTTCAAGATTTAATATGCACAAGGGGTAACACTGCAAAAGCAGCCCAAACCAGAACAGATAGCTGGCAAAAAGTGGCCGACAAATTAAATGCGTGTGCATTGTACTTAATGAAAGCAGCGTTTCATTTCCTATGTGTCAGATTAATTATTATTTAATATGCCATAATTCCAGATCAAACGTGAGCACAAGGAGAACACGGGAGCAGGTTAAAGTGAAGTACAAGAATATACTTAAAACTGGTAAATATTGGTATATAATTATTTAAAGAATTGATGACATAAAGAACCATATATAATGCAAAGAACATTAATTTTAAAGCTAATAAGAAGGCAGACAAGCAAAAAACAGGTGGAGGTCCACACGGTTCAGACCTAACCCCTGCAGAAGAGTTGGCTCTCCAGCAAAATGCCCATCGCCCTGTTTCTGAGGGCATTCCAGGGGGAAGCTCCTCCTCAGAACCAGTGGCAGGAGGCAGTGGTCACTTCATTTCAGGTAAAGGATGGTCATTGCATATATTTGTCCTCAATGTGTGCCATAGGTAGGTTCCATATAGCCCTCTTTTTTTGTTGGGTCAGTTGCAGGGAATGTCATATCCCTAGAACATGTGTCTGACCAACGAGATATTGACGAAGGTCAAATATTTGATGAAGACACTGTGTCTGATTATTCATCAGGAGGAGAGGTACATTTTCCAAATAATGTTTGATCAAACTCCACTGTGATCAGTCCCATGTGCCCCAATCACATTTGGAAATCCTGGGTAATGAGAATGTTAGGCTGATTGTGAGATTCTTTATGGAACTGTGGGTGTTTTTACCTGTGTATTACCTACCTGCAATAGCATCAAACACCTCTTTTGTCTGCACATGCAGGTGTCCAGGAAACACAATGAAAACCCGAAGGAAATCTTTCAGAGCCAAACAGACTTTACGAATTGCCTGGCAAACTGCATTTTTAGATAGATTTCCCACATCGCCTACAGTATATAAAAAAAGTGCCGCTTGCAAAAAACCTCAAAGCAATGCATACTGTCTGTGTGGTTGTGAGAACCCGACTTCACCGAGTTTGACTTCGAATATAAGGTCCTAATAAATTGTTGAGGTACAATATTCCCCCTCGGCTAAAGCGGTATCTTTTGAAAAGAATTTCCTCCGGGAGCAATAAAGGATCTTGCCGATCGCGCAAACCCTTCTCTATATGAAATTCTTTCCTTATAATTTGCGTACCAATATCAATTGGTCGCTCATTCATGAACGGCGAAGTCATGACTGAATGAATTCCACGCATGGACACTGATTAAGTGTGTGAGCTAATCCCTGTTTACATAGAACAAACCTGCTCCGAGCAGGGTTGAGGATTAGGATGTGTTGCTATGACAACACTTCCAGCAGGAGTTTCGAAAAACCGACAGATCCAGGATCATGCCAAATCGTCAACAATTACATCCAGCTAAACGAGTAATCCACATACGAAAAATACCCCCCAGTACTAAATATAAATGTAAACAAAGACCATACACAACACAGTTGCAGTTGTGTCCCCTTTCACAAATTCACAGCAATTTATAAAAGTAACTTAATTTGTTTCAATGCCTTTACCCCATCCAAAGTTAGTGCTTATGGATTTCTGAATAGCAGAATTTGACTGTATCACCTTAACCACATTAAAACCATTATCAACCATATTGTAAGTCACGACGTTAAATACTTTGACAAATAAAATATTTATGAAGAAAATTAAATACTGTTGTGAATATTTTTATAGAATACTTGGTTTACTACTATTAACAGGTACGTATTTTTAAAGATGTGTCTTGTAATGATTCCTTGAGTGTCTTAAATAAAATGCATTAGGGGAGACATCAGCAGAAATTTGTTAACCAAGAAAATTTTGTGTATATCATGTTAATCGTGAATGAAAACACTAGGAAGCTGCCTTTGGTACTTTTTGTAAAAGAAAGGGAGGATTGGGTGTTCTGTTACCCTCTGACGCAGCCAACACTTTTACCAAAATACAACCAAAGCAAACACCAAAACTGTTTATCATCACATGTTTTGACTATGAACCCTGGATTAACCAGAAAACAAAATAAGCACATGCTTAGGACATCAAGAGAAATAGAGCAGCACTTAAAAAGTAAAAAAAAAGTAAAAAAAAAAAAAAAACATGAATAGGCAACAATAGGCATTATTTTTACATTTGTTGATCCATGTATGTTGAAGTTGGCAAATAATGGAATGAGAGACAGTTTTGTTTAATACCAATGTTTATAATGATGTTTCTTCATTAATATCTCTTTTTAAAAAATTGTCCACCAACATTAACTTCTGTTGAATAAGGATTTTGAAAATCATTCATGTGACAAGTGTGAAAGTTTTTTTTTTACTAGGCTATAACGTAGGGCTTTGTTTGATAGCGTCTGGAGAGGCAGTATTCAGTTAGTGTACAGTAAATTTAAATTTACAATAAAATCTTTTTTTTTCTTTATATCATTTTTACATAATTTTTCTTCATGTTCACAAAGGTGTTTTGGACGTCAATATTAATCTCTTCTTAGGCTTGCTTATTTGTGTTCAATGGAGAATCAATGGAACTGGAAAGAATAGCTCTTTGAGCTATTTCTTTGTTTTATTTACTGTATAGGTCACATACAGAACACATTTTCAAAGGTTATGTGTCTTTTTAATGGTACTTGTATGTTTATTTACTTCTTGTTTAGTTCTTATTTTGCACAATAAAGATATTCTGAATATAAATTAGTTAGATAAGCTGGCTCATATTATTCTTTTAAAAAAACAAAGGAAGGTATTTAGTTTAACCTGGCATTCCGACCATTACTTTCAATGTACGTCTCTATCCAGGTGCTTGGGATCATTTGCATTTATATCACAAATTATACTATTTGTTTAGAGTTTTCTTGCAACATATGTATTTTTGCATTTTATTGTGGTTTACTATCTATTATTCTAATTCAAAGGTTTGTGTTTCCTATCTTTATTTATTATTTCATGCAGATATTATTTTTTATCCAATGTTGTGTATTTAATCTTTTTTCTGATTTTTTCCTGTTGGTCAATTTGAAATTTTGTGAATCGCTTTCAGCATGGGAAAAGAGCTATATAAATAAAAAATATAACGATTGTTATTATTATTATTACTTAAGTTAATTAAAATGGTATTTATGAAAAGAAACATCACAATAGAACTACCCACTGTTAACATATAAAACTGGGCCAACAGAAGCACTAAACTGGATTCAGTCTGAAAAGTATATGCACAAAGATGACATTGTGAAAATTTTTAATTATATTATCATATACATTTTTGGCTATTCTGCCACATCTAAAATGTATTACTTTGAATGATTTCTACTACCAGAATTTACTTTAGATTTTCTCTGTCTGGATGAAAGCCTGGGAAATGCACATCAAGTTCACAAACCACACTATAATACATTTTTAACAATCAATAAAATTCTAACTTGAATTCTATAATTGAAAAATGATAGTCACCAAGCTTTAAGTAGCCTTGAATTCCATGTCTTTCACTGTTGCAGTTCAAATACTCCACAAGCACCTGGTTGTTTGTAAGCTAGTGTAATCTACTACAGAGAGTGCACTGTGAAATAACATGGCATTCATTGCATAATTTGAAGGTACTGTATATTGTATGTATATAAATATACAGCAGATTCAGAAATTATTTAGACTCCTTAACTTTCTGCACATATTATGTTACAGATCTAACTTTAAATGGATTGAGACCACCAGAGGGCGCTCCAGCTCCCCAAAGTCCCGACACAGAACCTTGGACACAATTTCTCCTTAAACAAAAGGGTTTTAGTGTGGGCTGTTGCTCCTCATATTAAATTCTCCATATCACTTACCACCACAATTACTACACAGCGATAATGCCACAAACACGACAACCTCTCCTATTAATTTTCAGTGTATTTCTTAGGTTTGATACGGATGGTTTTTCTTACTGCACAGTTACTGTTTTGCTGCTACTTTTGTAATGACAAATGAGTATCTTACATTTGCTTTACCTGCAAATGTATGTGTATGCTGTGTAATATACTAGCTACCAGTAAACTTTACAGCACTTAGTGAACCATGGTATTAGAATATATTTTCATAACTACTGCGGCTGAAATGAGTTTCCTCCGCAAGGTATCTGGGCTGTCCCTTAAAGATAGGGTGAGAAGCTCGGTCATCTGGGAGGGGAGGAGCTCAGAGTAGAGCCGGTGCTCCTCCGCATCGAGAAGAGTCAGATGAGGTGGCTCGGGAATCTGATCAGGATGCCTCCTGGACGCCTCCCTGGTGAAGGGTTCCAGGCACGTCTAACCGGGAGGAGGCCCCGGGGAAGACCCAGGACACACTGGAGGGACTATTTCTCTCTGCTGGCCTGGGAATGCCTCAGAATTCCCCCAGATGAGCTAGTAGTAGTGGCCAGGGAGAGGGAAGTCCAGGCATCTCTGTTCAAGTTGCTGACCCCGCAACCCGATCTCAGATAAGTGGAAGAGAATGGATGGATGGATGGATGGATGGATGGATGGATGAACTCCTAGTACTATTTAAGTGATTATGTTCATTCTAATGATTCTGGGGGATATTTTTGGAAAAGCTGGTGCCAATTTTGGGACTCGGGAAGGCATACATTTCTTTGCCATTAAAATTTATGGCAATTATATTTTCAAATTACAAGAGCTCCACTTACAATGGATTTTTTAGGAGAGTAATATGGTCACAAAGAGGAGCATGACTGTAACAAACAAAACATACTGTATACATAGTCAAAGAAACACCCATATAAATCTGTTTTAAAGTTAAGTGAAAATATGTCACTTAGTATGTCTCTCTACATTTATACATTTTTGTTTAGGGAATACGTGCTAGAGAGTCAGACGCTTGTAGACCCTATTAACTGCATTTGCCGTTAGGAGGGGAAAAAAATGTACATATTTATATTAGGGGATTTATGTGGCCTGTTTAACGTGTTTAAAAATATTGTCGCATCCAGGGCCAGCAATGAGGCAAACGCCTCAGGCAGTGTTCTGGTCAGAGTGGCATTTTCATCAATTTCATAACATTACAAAACAATAATACTGTAATGATCATGCTGGAGAGGCAGAGGGCCATGTAGCTGGACAGCTACTGAGCACTGTGGTTTCAGGAGGCACAGTGCATTATGCAAATGAAACATCTGAGTGAGAGGAGGAAATCCTGGGAAATGGGGAGGAAGGAGCATGAAAGATGAGTTTGAATGTGGAAGGTGCTGGAATGGAAGCGCTTTTGCTGCTGGTGATGGAGAGCAAGATTTACATAGGGTGGCTGCAGCACAACTGCAAACAAGAAGGAGCAGCATGGTGTGTGGGAAGAGCACAGAGTGAACAAGTGAGTAGAGGGGAATGAGTGTGAATGAACAGCATGCCTCTGGGCTGTAACACTGAAGCAGAAGACAGCATAGAGATGTTAGGGAAGTGTGACAGCAATTGAAGTTAAGGCATTTCCCATGACTAGAACAGTGGGAGTTTAGTCAGAAGGAAATTAACACTAGAATCCCTGAAGCCTACCAAAATAGTCATAATTCTGGGCCTCTTTAAATTCCTTCGCACCTCCTCATCAGCGTCTTTGTCTTCCAAATGTGTTGATTAACTATGGCAGCACTCATCCCCCAACAAGGCAGCTGAAGTCAACATAGACACTCAAGTCTCTTTATCTGGCAGTGAGGTGTTTGGAATTGTATAGGGTAACTAATATATCGTTTATTTGAGATACATACATTTCATGTGTGTTCTGTGTCTACAACGATCTGGGAAAATATAGGATGACGGGAAATGTGAGGAAAGAAATGTTGAACACATAACTAAAACAGAAACATTTTCACCTTACTGTAATAATGACAAAATGCAGACATGAAGTGTATAATGTGTCATCCAAATATCAAACAAAGACTTTCACAAAAGGTATAACAAAACAAGTACGCTTTAATTCAAGAATATAACCAAAGAAAAAACATCATTAAATTTACATGCTGCTGTCAATGAGTAAAAACCCAAGCCCAAATAGCAGCCAACGTGTCTCTTTGGCTGGTACAGAAGTAAGAACTGCTGCTGTGAGTTGCTACTATTATTACTATTACAAAATAAAAACACACATTTGATTTCAGTCTGTAAACACCCAGTGTAAATTTTTACTACCTGTAAAAAATATATCGCTGAAGGGATATAAGCAGACACACAAACACTGGTGAATCATGTCTTTTTGGTATCTTATTGTCACTTCAATCTCTTATTACAGTAAGATGAAAATTATTCTGCTTTAGTTATGTGTTCAACATTTTTTGCCTTGAATTTCCGGTCACCCTACATTTACCCAAATCGTTGTAGACAAAGAACACATGAGAAATGTATGAATCCCAAATAATTATATATTATTTACCCTATACAACTCTAAACACCTCACTTCCAGATAAAGAGACTTCGGCACCTGAATTGACTTCAGCTACCTCGGTGGGGGATGAGTGAGCAGGCTGCCTACTGCCAGTGTTAATCAACACATTTGCAAGACAAAGACGTTGATGAAGAAGGACGAAGGAATTTAAGGTGGCTCGGAATTATGACTTTTTTCATAGGCTTCAAGGATTCTAATGCTAATAAAGGCTCAACAGTAATTCAAACTCCTGAAATGTGTGCTGGTGTTGTTCCTAACGGACTAGTTGTAGGTGTAACAATACAAATAAGTTAACTGACTAGTTGTAGGTGTAACAATACAAATAAGTTAAGTGTGTATCTAAAGAATTACATACACATCCAGTACTGTATTTATATGCTACCTTTAAAAATGTTATGAAATAAATTTTTCACTCAAAGATTTAACATTTCGTATAACGCAGTTCATAACGAAATGCCATATGTCAATATGTGGCATGGGTGTTTATTTTCTTGATTTATACATCCTGACATAGGTGAAGTGGACATGGGGTTTATGGCAGTCCTGGTGCAATGCTACAGAACAGTTGCGAAGATATAAAATTACACTCTTTTTTTCATTTCATGTTACTGTAAGAAGATGAAATCAATGTCAGATCACATACAGTAAGTGCAACTAAAACCAAAATAAGTCTCTAGTACCTCTATACTTAACTCGCCTGTTTGCCAGGTAGCTTAAAGTGCTTTATTCCCCAATATAATGACAAAATTCAACGAAATAGAAGTGTAATGGTTATCCCTATCCATGATTCGCTAATATATGCAAAGAACATAACATAACCATTCAAGTAATGCACAATGTCAGTTATTAAGCGAGACTGAAGCTACAGAGATATTTTTTAGCATGCCAGGAACAAAGGCATAGGTATAGCAGTATTTTCCAAACGTTTTTTCTATAGTAGCATATGTTTTGTAACTCAGAAAAGCCCAAGGCACACCACGATTTTACCAACCACAAAAGCATTAAATTTATACACCAGATCACTGGGGGCAATGGTGTACATCTCTTGGTCTGCACCAAGGATCACCATTTAGGTGCTTTATAAAGGCAGAAAGGTTTACAATGTAACACACATCTCAAACTAGTATGAGTAAAATGCAGTAAACATAATGTTTCAAGACACAAAGCATTTTTATATCTATTATACAAAATAATCCTGCAACAAAATTAGACTAATCCTGCAACGAGACAAGACTTTTTGAAGAGACTTTTTGGAAGCAAGTCCCGCGAGATGGAGACTTGTGCTATGAGATTTTTTCAAGTCATGCCCTACTTACAACCAGCAATTCTCATGCAGAGCAGGTTAAAGATTATGAAAGCAGTGGAAATCCATCCATCCATCCATTTTCTAACCCGCTGAATCCGAACACAGGGTCACGGGGGTCTGCTGGAGCCAATCCCAGCCAACACAGGGCACAAGGCAGGAAACAATCCCGGGCAGGGTGCCAACCCACCGCAGGACACACACAAACACACCCACACACACTAGGGCCAATTTAGAATCGCCAATCCACCTAACCTGCATGTCTTTGGACTGTGGGAGGAAACCAGAGCGCCCAGAGGAAACCCACGCAGACACGGGGAGAACATGCAAACTCCACGCAGGGTGGACCCGGGAAGCGAACCCGGGTCTCCTAATTGCGAGGCAGCAGCGCTACCACTGCGCCACCGTGCCGCCCAGCAGTGGAAATCGAAAAGCTCAAAAAAAAAAAAAACGTAGGTCCGATACACATGCAGAGCAAGTTACAGATTATGAAAGTAGTAAAATTTGAAGGTATCAAAAAACTGATAGTAAAGATTGCATTAGCACTAACAAACAGAAATTATTACTTGGTGAAATAACAGAACAGAAAAAAGAGATATTTGGACATAGGTGATATGTCAGAAGTATGTAGATATTGTTCGGCTTTAAAGTTTAAGTCGGAGACTTGTAGATCGTCTAATTCGCATTGCCATCAGGGAAAAGTAGTGTTTCTTCCCAATGAAGAGGCGTACCCGCGAGAATTAAAAGATTTGTTGTTTGGTGAAAGTGAAATCCACAAACACTACAGGCAAAATTAATGAAACTACAATAATCTTTTCGCATTCGCATCATTCAATGCTCAAAAAGTAGATTTACACAATAATGGACCATACACTATGAGAATCTGTGGTCCCGCAACAATTAAAGCTACAACAAGTTTAATTTCAAAGAAACCACAATTCGGTCAGGTGTATTATTATGATCATGGAGAAGCGATGTGTGGAATGGAATTTAAAATCTATTGCTAGCTTCTGTATGAAAATCTGAATGTTCTCTGTGTGGCTAGGTATTATTATAACAGCGTGCTTATTTAGAGTAAAGGCTGCCAGCTGTGGAATGCAGCTCTTGGCTGCTTCCCGGCTTGTCTCAGCAGTGTTTGGTTATCGTCCAATTAAGATGCCAAACGTATGACAAGTTTTCTGATAAGCTTAATTAAAAATATAGAAAAGATTAGAATTTCTGCTTTCTGTTGAAATCAACAAATTGTGTAAGAGTGTTCTGTGACCTTTGAATGAAACTGAGCTTATTTTATTTTACTGTTTCTTTTGAAGATCTCTATTATAAAAATACTGCTCACCCCCCTTTTTGGGTCTTTTTGCAAGCTGACAGGCTTTGTAACAGATCTCTGCTGTCCAAGAAGTCAAGAAATAAAAAGATTTTCTGTTTGTTCAAATCAGTTTGCCTGCTGTTGTCTCGACACTTCGTCCACACATGCAACATAGAATCAAGAGTTAAATGATTGAACGTATTAGAAATTATACAGCCAATAATGGATACAAATCCATACATCCAAAAGTATTGCACTTTACACTAAATTTATCTGCAAAACACAGGCAAAAAAGTTTTCTTGCATTTCTATATGAATCCAAAAGATCACGGGTGCATTTATAATAAACCAACCACAGGGAGAAACATTCCAAAAAATTGGTTTATTTATTAGAGAGAAAGAAACAATATTCATTCATGGGCAGTTATACATTGCACTGTCATGATGTAAATCCAAACACGGAATCAAAATTCAATGCGATCTTGAAGAAAAGTTAATTCCAAATATTGTTTTTACTGAAGTGAAAATAATGCATATGTAAGAATTCCCATGAAAATAACAATCTCTTTATAAATTGTATATCCAGTTAACCAAACACGAGGGTTGGTGAGCGAAGCAAGCAGGGGGCAGAGCCCCCTAGTTGTCTACAAAAAAAATTAAATATAGTCTTTTCTTTTTTTTTTTAAAACAAACTATCTTTGACTAGGCTCAGTAAGATCCACAGTCCTGTAAAAAGCTGGGTAAATGTTTTTCTACCTTTTGTTAGTTAAAAAAAATACATTACATTAAGAATGATACAGAACTGAGAATACAACAGATAACATATCAAATTCCCTTTCCATTCCAACTCCAATCCATCTATGTATCCATCCATATGTAGTTGTCACTCAAAGATATTAAGGCAATTTTAAAGCTAGAATTTTAAAACAGGGTATGCTCCATGTGCTGAAGACCTTTCAAGGACAATGGGAAAGGAGAATTATCATACACAGATTCAATTAATTAATGAGCATTTATGTATCATATTCTGAGCAAGTGTCCAATCACTCAATTCCTGCTTAATTGATGGTAATCCATAATAATAGCTATAGAGTGGAGCATGTAAAGGAAAGTTTAAAAAGGATTTTCATTCCAAAGCTAACCAAGCCAGTACTGTTTACAGTGATCCCTCGCTATATCGCGCTTCGCCTTTCGCGGCTTCACTCTATCGCGGATTTTATATGTAAGCATATTTAAATATATATCTCGGATTTTTTGCTGGTTCGCGGATTTCTGAGGACAATGGGTCTTTTAATTTCTGGTACATGCTTCCTCAGTTGGTTTGCCCAGTTGATTTCATACAAGGGACGCTATTGGCAGATGGCTGAGAAGCTACCCAACTTACTTTTCTTTCTCTCTCTTGCGCTGACTATCTGTGATCCTGACGTAGGGGGTGTGAGCAGGGGGGCTGTTCGCACACCTAGACGATACGGACGCTCGTCTAAAAATGCTGAAAGATTATCTTCACGTTGCTACCTTCTGTGTGCAGCTGCTTCGTGAAGCGACATGCTGCACGGTGCTTCGCATACTTAAAAGCTCAAAGGGCACGTATTGATTTTTCACTGTTTGTTTTTCTCTGTCTCTCTCTCTCTCTCTCTCTCTCTCCCTGCTCCTGACGGAGGGGGTGTGAGCTGCCGCCTTCAACAGCTTTGTACCGGCGGTGCTTCGCATACTTAAAAGCCAAACAGCCCTATTGATTTGTTTGTTTTCCTCTCTGTTTCTGACATGCTCTGCTCCTGACGCGCACTCCTTTGAAGAGGAAGATATGTTTGCATTCTTTTAATTGTGAGACAGAACTGTCATCTCTGTCTTGTCATGGAGCACAGTTTAAACTTTTGAAAAAGAGACAAATGTTTGTTTGCAGTGTTTGAATAACGTTCCTGTCTCTCTACAACCTCCTGTGTTTCTGCGCAAATCTGTGACCCAAGCATGACAATATAAAAATAACCATATAAACATATGGTTTCTACTTCGCGGATTTTCTTATTTCGCGGGTGGCTCTGGAATGCAACCCCCGCGATGGAGGAGGGATTACTGTAATCTACTTCTGCTTCCCTAATATGCCATGTACCCAATGAGTAATGAAGGGTAGAATTGGGTCCTTTCACCAGAGTAAGATAAGATGAGCAAGCAGTATAAAATTTCATAACGGATTTTTAAAATATCATAATGGATAAACTGAGTGTTAACATCTGGTGTCACTCTGAATAATGCTATAAAGGGTTTGCAATAATTGAAAATACAAAACTATCTGAATTATATGAATGTGCTTCCAATATACAGTACTTCAAGTATACAACAGTCTCCAAACATATGAAAGTGATGCTGGCACATAATTTGAGTCCTGTCCTCAATATAATTCTGGATAATCTTAATACAGGCAGATGCACGCAATGCACAATTATGAACTGATTTATGCAATTCTTTTGCACAAACGGATTAAACAAATATAGTATACATATATATGTTGTGCAAATTAATATTTTAATGCATGTGATTGATTTAAAAAAGGGAAAACATTTTTTTCAGTTAATTGTGTTAGTTGATACACTGTGCTATTCAAGCCAATGGGGGCCACAGTCCTGCCAAGGTTGACATTATTAAAAAAAACAATTCCAATTTTAAAGATCATCTTTAAATTTCTTAATTTTTAAATTAACATACAGGTAAATGCAAATGTACTTCAGGAGTTACACAAAAGTAACCATATATCAATGTAGTTATACAGAAGAGCAGCGGTCAGTACACAAACAGCAGGCCGGTGGTATATAAGTAAACAAAAACAAACAAACAAAACATGTAAAGTGCGACTTAGTAGCTCTGTTGATTGCATAGCTGAGGAACTGGGGTCTCCATTGTACTGTCTCATGATACTCCTGCTACGAGACTCGCACGTCTCTCTTTCCCATCTCCATTCTCAATTTTCTTCACCCAAGATGGCAGGCACTAGGTAATCAGATTAATGAAGTCTCCACCAATTTAAGTTCTTCTTCAAGAGGCATGCAGTGTTCACCAAATATCATGTTACAGCACCGAGCCCATGACAGTCTATGCCAGTATTACGTTTTTAAGTGTTCAAAACAATAAAAATGGCATTGCAATTGAAAAAAGACTGTGCACACAAAGTATAAGGGACTGATTTTCATTATACCAGCAGCCCTACAAATTGTTTATTGTAAAACTGTGCTGCCGGAGACAGCTACAGTTAATAAATGTTAATGACACTGAAAATGCTCACAAAAATAACAACTTTAAAGATATTAAAACAAACAAGGTGGAATCTTCCATATATCAGTCATTTTGCAGTGTTGGTAATGCACTGTTGTTAAAGATGAAAGTTCTTAGTCATTTACAACAAAACACAAAAGTGCATTGGGGAGGTTTACTAATGCTACTTGTGGGCACTAGGCACAATGCTCAAAGTATTTGATTGCAATGTAATAAAGAGACTTCTAAATGATTAAAATATGGTTTAAAATTGAACAAGGTGCAGAGGACAGAAAGATATGGAAGAAGATGATCCGCTGTGGCGACCCCTAATGGGAGCAGCCAAAAGAAGAAGAAGAAGTACTTACACATGTTGTGATTTATTCATCCACTACCCAAACTTTTAAATACACTCGGGACATTTGTTCATTATAATGCAAGGAACTTCATATTCATTTTCATTTATAATGTTTCTTAACCTTTCTTATTTTCTGACGTTGCTAAAAGTTGCAGAGCCCACATACAGTGAACTTATAAGGCAGTGTTCATGTTTGTTTCAGTAGATGGCTGTCAAATGTTGTTAATCTAGGTGCCTTTATTCAGAAAAAACAAAACTTCAAGGTTAATTAGATGGAAATGTAAATTTTATAGGATTTTTTTTATTCGAGTCTCTCTCAGAAAAAACAGTATACCTTTTAGTGAAATTGCATCTCTTACTAAATATTCATCTCTCAAGGTTATGCAAAACATCTTAAATTAGTAGACTATTCCTGACCGAGTGAGTGCGGATGTATGTGTCTAAGTGTTCAGCAATAAGCTGGCGACACCGCCCACCTTCACTTGCTTGTTTCACATTCTCTGCTTTATATTGCTGAGTCCCCATATTTGACAGGGTCTAAATTTTTTAGTAGATCAAGCACTGAACAAATTGGCTACCAAAGATGGGTGGATTTCCATTATACATGTACACTCGTAATTTGTGTGCACAACAATAACTTCTTTATTAATGCTTAATTAATACCCATGTGTATTTCTGCAAAACATGTTTGATATTTATCAAAATATGATTATATCACAAATATATTTATGACCAGAAGCAATTTCACCTTTAAATATCCCTTTTGCTCAACTGCTAAAGAAAAAACTGACCTTAATATCAAACTGTTATTATACCAATCATCTCATCTTGGTATTAAATCATGTCAAACCATTTTTTTTTTTTTTTTTTTGCCAAAGATAAATTTGACAAATCAACAGCAACCTGGCATCTTATAGAAAAGAGGTTTGTTGTGTGCAAAAGCAGGATAAGACCCTTTAAAAAGAAGGAGGTATCAAGAATTTATAAAAGAATAAATATAATCAGCCCACACTGACCTTTAATCAGAGGCTTATTTGAAAATGTATAAGCATAATCCACAAAAAAATATCGAGAATGTCGAAAAATTTAATATTTCACCCCTAAAAAAGACGCTTTCCCACACTGAGAGGGACACTAATTTTACTCTCTTTTTTCTGCTTTATTTTTTTTTTTAAATTTTTGCTTATGATAATTAGCTAAACAGGCTACATCCTTCTTCATTTCTTGCTAAGCAACATTTAGAGATACTCTGAACAGCTTTTTTTTGGACTGATACTAATTTCATGTTACTAGAATTGGCTGATTATGATACCAATTTCTTTTCTTTATCCTTTAATTTTTGTTTCTTCCCTTAACACTAGAATTACCAGAGCCTACAAAGAAACTCGTAGATCTGGCCCACCTTAAATCCGTTCCCACCTCTCCCTCAGCGTCTTTTGTCCTGTAAATGTGCCGATTAAGACAAGCAGCAAACAGCCTGCTATTCCATCCCCCACTGCCGCAGACTGTGTACAAATTTCTCCCAGCTCATGCCTTGATTAATTATCTGGGAGTGAAGTGTTGGTGTTTTAGAGTGGAAATAATAGATTGTTATTTGGAACACATGCATTTCATGTGTGTTCCGTTTCTATAATAATCTATGTAAGCACAATGTTTAAAACAGAAACGTTTGTCATATTTTTGTATTTATTTGAAACTGGGAGTAACTGTAGATATGAGTGGTGTTTTGAGGCAATGGAACTGGACATTCTCTGATCTGGAGGGATAAAAGCTGACACACAAACGCTGGTGAATCTGCCTTCTTAGTATCTCACCGTCACTTGATTTTTTTTTTTATTATTCAGTTTTATTGAGGGTTCCTGCTCACGCTGAATTAGTATGCACGTTATGGTCTATGATGTCAAAAAAAAACAAAAAAAAAAAAAAACAGAGACATAGGTATATATGATACTAGCAAAATACCCGCGCTTCGCAGCGGAGAAGTAGTGTGTTAACACTAGAATTACCAGAGCCTACGAAAAAACTCGTATATCCGGCCCACCTTAAATCGCTTCTTAAATCCGTTCACACCTCTCCGCCAGCATCCTTTGTCCTCTAAATGTGCTGATAAAAGACAAGCTGCCAGCAGCCAGCTATTCCATCCCCCCACCGACTTAGAACGTGAGCAAAGTTTTCCCAGCTCACGCCTTGATTGATTATGTGGGAGTGAAGTGGAGTTTTACAGTGGAAATAAGAGATCATTATTCTAAAGTAATCTGTGTAAACACATTGTTAAAACAGAAACTTTTTCATATTTTAGTAATAAATGTTACAAAATGTAGTAGGCATAAACTATAGAATATATAAAGCCCGAGTTCCAAAGATCAAATAAACACTTTCACAAAAGCTTCAAGAATGATTCAACAGCTTCTGTGGCGTAGCGCGCTAAGATTTGCCTCTTAGCGCAGAGCAGCTTTTCCTTGCCTCACAGACCTGAGTTCGATTCCCCGCTGGGGATGAAGTGTTGCTTTTTTTTTTTCTTTCTTTTAAACCTCAAACGGACATAAAATTTATACATTGGTATGCACTGTCAGTTACTGAGATCGTTATATTTTCATGTGGGATGCTCCTTTCAAATATTTTTTTAACAATTGAGACTGCAATTAACAGGAACAACTGTCCTTATAACTTATTTTTAAGATCCATAACACACAGACAGACAGAGCACAGCGTAATAGAGAGACAGACAGGCAGAGAAGTTACTAGATATAGAAATAAACAGGGAAGCCACGTGTACTGAAAGAAAAAAAGAACAACATGTGCATTGTCCTTGCTGCACTGAATAAGTGCAGGCGCTCTAACATCACCCCTCCCCCCATCTGACTAAGATCGGGGGAGGGGTGATGTTAGAGCGCCTGCGCTTATTCAGTGCAGCAAGGACAACGCACATGTTCTTTTTTTCTTTCAGTACACGTGGCTTCCCTGTTTATTTATATATCTAGTAACTTCTCTGCCTGTCTGTCTCTCTATTACGCAGTGCTCTGTCTGTCTGTGTGTTATGGATCTTAAAAATAAGTTATAAGGACAGTTGTTCCTGTTAATTGCAGTCTCAATTGTTAAAAAAATATTTGAAAAGGAGCATCCCACATGAAAATATAACGATCTCAGTAACTGACAGTGCATACCAATGTATAAATTTTATGTCCGTTTGAGGTTTAAAAGAAAAGAAAAAAAAAGCAACACTTCATCCCCAGCGGGGAATCGAACTCAGGTCTGTGAGGCAAGGAAAAGCTGCTCTGCACTAAGAGGCAAATCTTAGCGCGCTACGCCACAGAAGCTGTTGAATCATTCTTGAAGCTTTTGTGAAAGTGTTTATTTGATCTTTGGAACTCGGGCTTTATATATTCTATAGTTTATGCCTACTACATTTTGTAACATTTATTACTAAAATATGAAAAAGTTTCTGTTTTAACAATGTGTTTACACAGATTACTTTAGAATAATGATCTCTTATTTCCACTGTAAAACTCCACTTCACTCCCACATAATCAATCAAGGCGTGAGCTGGGAAAACTTTGCTCACGTTCTAAGTCGGTGGGGGGATGGAATAGCCGGCTGCTGGCAGCTTGTCTTTTATCAGCACATTTAGAGGACAAAGGATGCTGGCGGAGAGGTGTGAACGGATTTAAGAAGCGATTTAAGGTGGGCCGGATATACGAGTTTTTTCGTAGGCTCTGGTAATTCTAGTGTTAAAGAGGTTATGAAAAAAAAAAAAGGAAACATTTTAAAAATAACGTAACATGATTGTCAATGTAATTGTGTTGTCATTGTTATGAGTGTTGCTGTCTTTTATATATATAATATACACACACAGACACACATAAACATATATATACATATACATATATATATATATATACATATCTACATATACACATATCTACATATACATACGTATATACACATATACACATCCACATAAACATATATATACATATACAAATTTACATATCTACATATATATATATAGACATACATATATACATACATACATTCACATATATATATATATATAATATATATATATATATATATATATATATATATATATATATATATATACTGTATATAAACATATGTACTTATTGGCTCCTGTATTTAGGATATGGCAGGTTGGATAATGGACGGATGGACATCTGTATGCATAGCCGTGTTTGCCCTTTTCGTTTTTTTTCTTTGTTCAGTAATATTTCAGTAAACCTGGAGCTTCTCAGTTCAAATCCTGGTACTGACACCACTGTGTGACCCTGAGGAAGTCACTTCACCTGCCTGTGCTGCAAAAAACAAAAGTAATGTAACAAATTGTACCTCAGATGTTGTAAGTTGGTGGAATAAAGGCATAAGTAAAATAGATAAATATGTATTATACACATAGGAACTATTCGTTTATTTTCAGTTAAGTCATCTGCAGCAAACTTTTATAAATGAGGGTTTCTGATTTTTAGATAGTGCAAACTGTTTCTTCTTCATTGACGTTTTCTCTTGGAGAGCTTTTTTCATTTCATTGAAAATGAAAGCAGCAGCTGCCAAAATATGTAGCTTTCTTATTAATTTTTCAACATTGTGTAAAATAAATGTATAAAGTAACATAAAAGGTTTAAATACTGGTTATCCTTTTACACTAAAATATTACTAAAGAGATACAAAAAAAGTAAAATGGATATGTTCTTTTTCTTTAAGGAGATTAAATATTACTGAAGAAAGAAAGAAAAACAAAAATTAAACAGCCAAATGGGGCTATGCATACGAACTTAAAAGGTTTAAATAAAACAGAAATATATATTTTATTTTTACTTGCTTAACTTGTGGAGGGTGTATCCTGTAGCAAAGCCCTAACTTTTTTCGTGAAAGCCCGTTTCAGTAAATAAGTGTTAAAAACAGGTGTAAAGATATTGACAATAAGCTACGCAAACCCAGGAAGACATGGAATCGTTTAAATCAAGTATCATTACATCTTCCTTTCTTAAAGAGAAGTAAGGCAGTACTTATAAGCTTACATATTTATATATAGACATACATATATATATACATATATCTGAAGCCGTGCAAGCACACTCTTGAGAATGCAACGTATAGTTGTACAGAAGAAAAGCAATCTTGCCTCAAATGAATGGCAACCTTTTGTAGGTCTATGAACTTAATTTAAACTTTAGGTTTACATGGTGCTTTCTTTCCGAAGTACCTGCACTCATGAATATGTCTGTATGTGTCAGTCGGTCAAATCCATGCGCTTCGCACCGGCGAAGTACCGCTTTTAAATTTTTATTAAGAAGAAAATAAAACGTTTTTAAATTGAGGGAAAATATACTAATAACAGTTTGTTAAGGATCTGTTTTTTTGTGAAGCTGCCTTTACTCGAGTGATCACTTCGACCTGACTTGGTGGCCAAGTATAAGCGTTACCTGGTAGGTAACCACCCATACAATCAGATTGTGAATCAGACTACGAATGCCGTGAATGTAATTACACACTCACTGCACTTGCTTACGGTAATCGAACCTCGGACGTCAGCGCTAGAGGGGCTTAGCAGCGGTGAAGTATTGCTTTTAAATTTTAATTAAGAACAAAAGAAAACCTCAGAGGTTCGATTCCCGAAAGGGAGTGAAGTGAGTGTCCGGTTACCCACCAGGTAACGCTTATGGTTGGACAGCAAGTGACGTAACATCAGCCACGGTGCCTTCAGTTGTGAGAAGCAGATCATAGAATGATTGAAAATAGTTTTGCATTTACCTTTTTAATAAAAGGCGAGCTTTTAAGCCTGAGAAATCACCCCGTAAATGCACACGTTTAATTGCACATGTGTAAATATGTATGGTTACACAGTATTAAAAGACAGTGAACAACGTCAGTTACCTTTGTTCCCGCGTTTGATAAAAGGCGAGCTTTTAAGCCTGAGAACTCACCCCGTAAATGCACACGTTTAATTGCACATGTGTTAATATGTATGCTTACACAGTATTAAAAGACAGTCAAAAATTAACGTCATTTACCTTCGTTCCCGCGTTTGACTCGTGCTGTAAATCTCTTCCTTGTTTTTAGTTCACGTGATTATGTAGGAGGCGTGATGACGCGATACGTGACTCCGCCTCCTCCATTAGAGTATATGGACAAAAAATATGTTCCAGTTATGACCATTACGCGTAGAATTTCGAAATGAAACCTGCCTAACTTTTGTAAGTAAGCTGTAAGGAATGAGCCTGCCAAATTTCAGCCTTCCACCTACACGGGAAGTTCGAGAATTAGTGATGAGTCAGTCAGTCAGTCAGTCAGTCAGTCAGTGAGTCAGTGAGGGCTTTGCCTTTTATTAATATGTATAGATTTGGAATTATTCATTTTATGACCTGTATAGTACATTTCGGAAAACATTGTGGCACGGATGCAACATTATTCATATTATTCATATTCATTCGCATAACATTGCGTGTTTTTTTCCCCCCGATCTTGCCAGTCCCCACATGTTGCTGTTTCTTTTGTACTCCAGGACATGCAGAGGCAACAATAGTACAGAGAGGTCAGTTCAGTGCTACAGTGCATCCGGAAAGTATTCATGGCACATCACTTTTTCCACATTTTGTTATGTTACAGCCTTATTCCAAAATGGATTAAATTAATTTTTTTCCTCAGAATTCTACACACAACACCCCATAATGACAATGTGAAAAAGTTTACTTGAGGTTTTTGCAGATTTATTAAAAATAAAGAAAACTGAGAAATCATATGTACATAAGTATTCACAGCCTTTGCTCAATACTTTGTCGATGCACCTTTGGCAGCAATTATAGCCTCAAGTCTTTTTGAATATGATGCCACAAGCTTGGCACACCTATCCTTGGCCAATTTCGCCCATTCCTCTTTGCAGCACCTCTCAAGCTCCATCAGGTTAGATGGGAAGCGTCGGTGCACAGCCATTTTAAGATCTCTCCAGAGATGTTGAACCGTTTTCAAGTCTGGGCTCTGGCTGGGCCACTCAACGACATTCACAGAGTGGCTTCTGTCTGGACACTCTACCAAACAGGCCTGAAAGGTGGATTAATGCAGAGATGGTTGTCCTTCTGGAAGGTTCTCCTCTCTCCACAGAGGACCTCTGGAGCTCTGACAGTGACCATCGGGTTCTTGGTCACCTCCCTGACTAAGGCCCTTCTCTCCCGATCGCTCAGTTTAGATGGTCGGCCAGCTCTAGGAAGAGTCCTGGTGGTTTCCAACTTCTTCCACTTACAGATGATGGAGGCCACTGTGCTCATTGGGACCTTCAAAGCAGCAGAAATTTTTCTGTAACCTTCCCCAGATTTGTGCCTCGAGACAATCCTGTCTCAGAGGTCTACAGACAATTCCTTTGACTTCATGCTTGGTTTGTGCTCTGACATGAACTGTCAACTGTGGGACCTTATATAGACAGGTGTGTGCCTTTCCAAATCATGTCCATTCAATTGAATTTACCATAGATGGACTCCAATTAAGCTGCATCTCAACGATGATCAGGGGAAACAGGATGCACCTGAGCTCAATTTTGAGCTTCATGGCAAAGGCTATGAATACTTATGTACATGTGCTTTCTCAATTTTTTTATTCTTAATAAATTTGCAAAAATCTCAAGTAAACTTTTTTCACGTTGTCATTATGGGGTGTTGTGTGTAGAAGTCTGAGGGAAAAAATGAATTTAATCCATTTTGGAATAAGGCTGTAACATAACAAAATGTGGAAAAAGTGATGCGCTGTGAATACTTTCCGGATGAACTGTATATGCAATCATCACATTCAAATGTTAACAGTTCAAACAAACGCAAGGACCTGTCCTTCATACATTTACAGGACAAAAGATGCTGAGGGAGAGGTGTGAACGGATTTAAGGTGGGCCGGATCTACAAGTAATACATGTCATAAAAAATAATAAATTCCTGACATAATTGCAAGCCACATTTCTAATAAAATATTCATACTTATCAAGAAGACAGAATAAATACTGTATTTTACAAGTATAGATGTCAAATTAATACATTTGCCTCTTATGCTAACTAACCTATTGTTTACTATGTAGCAAGGACAAATTCTTTGTTTTTTCTAATCAAAAATGTGAACTGCTGTACTAAACACAAGCTTGCTCATCATTCACACTCACACAAGTACTATCTGTTTTAATTACTAGACAAAATGAAAAGATTTGAACTTGTTCACTTTTAATTTCTGTTGGAAAAGTAATTCTCTTCTGTTGGGAATTCTGACATTCATCTCCATGCACAGCACAGCTTCTAGATTTACTTTTCAATAAATGGCAGTAAAATGGCATGAGTGATTTCCCAAGTACCATAACATTTTGCATTAAGGAGCCCAACTAAATTATGATAAAGCATAGAAAAAATTATTCTAAATGTTTTTTGAGCTTTTACAAATCATTGACAGAGTCATTTGTGTGGATATCAATTAATCTCAACTGGTACATGATCAACCACAGTAACAATATAATTTATAGCCTCTTTCATCACTTTTTATATCCATCTTCAGCTTAATAAACAATTTCCTCAGAACCTTCATTATTTGAAGTACTGTCTGTGTAATGTTTCATTTAATGATCCAGTGGTGTCACATAACCAAACTGAGCTGTAGACAAATGAATTGATTTCAGGACCCTTTACTACCAGCCTCAATACTGATGAGGCTAGGTACTAGGTCACAGACAGATTTGAGGTGCACTGTTCAGGTTCCTTCTACAACTGCAGCACCAGGTTTATCACAAGGACCTATGTCTGTCTCCTCTTCACCCTCATCATGCTGCAGCAAGCAAACTCTTTACTTTGTTCGGTATTGGCAATGTTTTAGGAGTGTAGGAGGCCATAGGAAGCCTCATGGCGAGTTTTTAAATGTAGAATATCTTTTAATAATCAAACAGTAACTACAGTAAGGCACTGTTTCTGAAGAAAAGTTGTCTAAAGCATCCATTCGTAATAAACAGACGAAACCAATAAATAGGTTTTTAAGTGCTGCAACTGTGTATGTCTTGCAGTACAAATTAAACTTGGTGCCATTCACTATCACAATAGTATTTTTATTGAGCATTTTTAATATTTACTTCCAACATACTGTGGTTTCTGTTGCAATCATTAAAGCAGTTTGTGAGAAATTCTACAGTGTCTGCCTGAGAAGCAATGTTTATTCCACATAAAAAACACTATTTCATTTGAATGCATTAATGCAATTTGCGCTAACAGATGCCATCTGCTGATGAAGTAGATAATAATAATAATAATAATAATTCATTACATTTATATAGCGCTTTTCTCAGTACTCAAAGCGCTATCCACACAGGGAGGAACCGGGAAGCAAACCCACAATCTTCCAGATGAAGTACATTGCAAAAAAAAAAAAAAAAAAAAAACAACAGTCTGCATCTTGCACAACCTGCCTGTGGCAACATGCCTTCCTTCAAGATTCCCCATAGATTATCAAGTTCCAGATACTATATGCGGCCAGCTGGCTAAATTTGTCTAAATTTGACTTTGTTATTTCCAAAAGATTTCTAGAAATGTATTATTCTTCAGGAATATTGGCATACAGAATTTTTGAGTTTCACTTCCACTGTTGGGTAGCATGGTGGCACAGTGGTAGCATTGCTGCCTCGCAGTAAGGAGACCTGGGTTCACTTCCCGGAACTGCGTGCAGTTTGCATGTTCTCCTCGTGTCTGTGTGGGTTTCCTCTGGGTGGTCTGGTTTCTTCCCACAGTCCAAAGACATGCAGGTTAGGTGCATTGTCCTAAATTGTCCCTAGTGTGTGTGTGTGTGTGTGCGCCCTGTGGTGGGCTGGCGCCCTGCCTGGGGTTTGTTCCTGCCTTGCGCCCTGTGTCGGCTGGGATTGGCTCAAGCAGACCCCTGTGACCCTGTGTTAGGATATAGCGGGTTGGATAATGACTAATGACTTCCACTGCTGCCATGTGGTTTTTATCTTCTAGTAGCTTAATCTCTCCTACTGTACATTAGTGACATTTTGCTTACATTTACTAAATTAACATTTAACAATTATCAGTTTTAAGAACAGAAAGTAGAAATGTTTAATATATAAAGTGGTATTTCCTTCCTTTTTTTATATTCTTAATGTATATTTACATAGATACTGTATGTTTGATCATGTCATTGGTAATATCTATTTAGTTGCTCTGAGGATATTCTCTTCTGAGAAAAGAACTACAGAAGTATAAATTTAACTAAATTGAATGAAAAGGTGCCAACATGCATCCATGTTCACAGTTTTTTGGGACATAAATTTGGTACATAGTAAAAAGTGTTGTTAACTCATTTTTTCTTAAAAGGACTATTGTACCACCGTATTTTTAGCTTGCTAAAAGTATTTGATAAAATTACTCTTACAATTATATAATATCACTCAAACAATTTTTTCTTATAGATGTCTTTTTGCACTAGCTGATAATAATTCAGAGCTACAGTCTGATCTGTTCAATTACGTGAATGTGTGAGGTATGTGCTTGATGCAGGTTATACTCAGCTGTCACAAAAATCCAGGATCAAACATGCACACAATACAACAGACTTTCTTTCCCAGTTTCTTTTTTCTTTCTTGTTTAACTTTTTATTTTTCACCATCCTATCTAGAAACATGCCAATTTACTATATGTACTCAGCAAACTAATTTACATTTTCAAAATCTAGCGAATACAAATGCAGGTAAAACATAGCATTCATGTGAAATACTATGTAAACTTTGAAAGCATATTGTTTTTGATTTTTTTCAACAGTTAGATATTTATGATACATTGATTTAAATTTTAGGTGGTGTCCTAAAGAATAAAATCTTCAGTTTCTGAAACTACTCACTGCTTATATCAAGTTTAAATTTAGCTCAAATGATAAAGGAACTAATTTACAAAGGAATTTATAGGACTACAGAACTACAGGGGCGATTTACATTGAAAACATCTTTTCTTATACATTCTTCCCGTATTGTACCAGTAATGTATAACTTTAATGCATCTGTTTCAGTCAGTTTACAATTTAATGATAAAAAGGAATGGAAACCAGTATAGATATGCACAGGATAAAAGCTTTTGAACAGAGTCATCAATCACCAGGATAGGTAGCTAATTACATTTGTGTAATATCACATACCCTAGAGCTCCACGTGGGATTTCAGTATAGATAATGGCCTGTTTGAAGGACATAGGAAACCACATTAAAGACCTAGAAATCTCAGAAAGAGAGGATGACCATTCCAGCAAGACATAAGACGCAACTCATGCATCACACCAATTGTTGAATTAAAAGCCGCCCAGGACAACATCTACACTTGACAATGCTGTTTCAGTAAGGTTTTCTGTATACAGATTATGAGAGACTTTTGTTACCCATATTAATTTCTATTAAACTGCCTTTGACAATGCTGTTTCAGTAAGGTTTTCTGTATACAGATTATGAGAGACTTTTGTTACCCATATTAATTTCTATTAAACTGCCTTTTATTGGTGTTACAATACACTAACAAACACCATGTTGCTTATACATTTATATAATTTGTCTTTATATATTGAGTGAATAAAGCAATTAGGGCACTTGGTACAGGGGAGGTTTGTTACTTGCTCATCGCTTCACGGTTTCTCATAGCTAAGAGGTCACACCTCAAAAGGAAGAACAAATGTGGCAAAAGTAAGGTACTATTAGTTATAGGGCTGGGCAACATAGCCTATAAATAATTTCACAATGCATGATCTATATCTCAGAATTCTGAAATCTCCTCCAAAGCATGTCATAAATGCTTGATTTAATTTGATTCATACAATCACACCAATATGGTGATTCTAGCAGTCTCTGCAGACTACAGAAGCAATTAATCGTTCTTGTTTATACAGGTATTCATTAGCTGTTCCTATTGGAACAATTTTAAAAACTTTTATGCAAAACAGGGAAGTCTCACTCAAGTTAAATTTAATAAAACAGTATTTATTCAAATTTAATTGCACACGACAAGAAACCTTTCAAAACAACACAAATTAAAGCACACATTTTGTGCCTAATGTTTGTGACAACAGGTCATTTCACTGTAACAAAACTGTCACATCACTTTACATTAATGAAAATACAAGGATAAGACACAATGCAGATTGATACTATAGAACAAGCAGCATCACTTTCAGTCTCACAGTTTTCATAATTTTCTTATGCCAAAACTGCACCTTTGAGTGATATACTACAGAACAGTATTTAGCTCCAAAAGTATTGCACAAGAACACTTTACATGATTTTCACCATCTTCCAATCAATCATCCAGCACCACCTACCCCAACAGAACCCTCGCTTCTGGTTTCATGCACCCCAACTCCCTCCGGCATGGTGCAACCCTTACCAGGAACAGTTGTTAAGTTTATAATTATGGTAAACCTACTAAGACTGAATTATTGTTTTCCCCTCAACGACAATGCGCATGCGCTGATGTTCTTAGTTTTTTGATGTTTGTATTGCAGTTCTCTTTCAGTTTGTGTTTTTTGCATTTTTGAAAGTAAAGTATTTCACATTCAGACTGGTGTGCTTATTGAAGACTAACACAGTGACAGATATGGAGTTTGACTGGTGTGGTACACCTGTCAAACTGCAACTCAGATGTCCCAAGGTGAGCTCTGGGAGAAAAAGTAATTTCCCATTGAGCAGAAGGACAAAAGCTCTTTTTGCCTTTTTGTACTTCTCTGCGTACACTAAGCGTATATATTTTGAGGTGATTCCATGCTAAAGTACAAATTAAGTTTTCCTTCTTGACATTATGAAAAAAACTAAAGTGACCTGCAGCAAAAAACAAATAAAAATTAGTGTAACTTGCATAAGTAGTGTAACATCATAAGTAGACAAGCAGTATATTATGTGCATAGTCAAACACAACGAAGGCCTGTATTCCAGCCAAACAGGATACAATGGCAGAAAGGTGTAGCCGTCTTTCGAGAATTTGCCTCCATCGCAGTGGACTGCAAGATTTAGAGTGTAGAGTTACAGTAGTGTAGTGTAACAGATAGCTGCATGCTGTTATTCAGGCGAGCAGGGTTATGAGGACAGAAAGGAAGGCCATTATTCCGGCCTTACGGGTATATACCACTATGATGCTGGTCCAAAAACCAGTCTGCCGTGTTTACACAATTAAAAAAAAAAAAAAAGACAATTTGTATTCGATATATGCAATATAGTCATTTACTACGTCTGACACAGAATAAGCTACAATGCATTAAGCATATTCAATGTATCCCCCAGATCCAATACATTTATAAAATGGCTAATGACAAAATAATTAATAGCAGAGCCAAATACAAGAAATCAAGGTTACAAGGTTTTACCACATTTTAATTGCTCATGAAACTGCACAAAGAATTAGAGGCCAAACACACGGTTGCATCAGTGCTACTGGAATGTGTTGCACAGGGAAAAAATTAATAAAAGTGAAGCAGAACCATTTCTCGAGGTTTCTTAAAATCACTTTCCAATAGCTATTTTTTCCAGAACAAACATTTATAAAAATTTGTAAAAACTCAAGACGTTGTAGAATTTTATGTGTCATTCATTCCCTTATGATGATGAGCAAATCCCTGCGAATCCCCTTCACCTCGAGTTTGGTGAAATCACTGAAACGCTCCGCCCTGTATTTTGGGGTGCCTGTCACCTTACAAAGTTTTATCCTTATAGTAGTGGCCAAAAGTTTTGGCAGTGACATAAATATTGTGTTTTGCAAAATTTTCAGCTTCTGTTTTTGTGGTGGCAATTCACATTGTTTTATATTATTGTGCAGAGTGATCAGATGAATATTAATTCATTGCAAAGAGCTTTATTAGCATAAAAAGTTAACTTTATCACAAAATCCCATTTTCACTTATCTTCACCCTGGCACAAAATGATCAGCTGAAAGTGTCCACCAAGCGCCAGGACCACCTCCTTCTGAGGAGTCAGCTATAGAATCGTCTTGCCACCAGCACAGAGCTTGCTCAGTATTGGCAGCAGGTGGGTGTGAGTTCATCCGCGCACACGGTGAAGCAAAGACTTTTGGACAACTGCTTTGTATCCAGAATGTCAGCAAAGAAGCCACTTCTTTATAAGAAAAGAGTGAAATTCTGCAGAAAGTACAAGGGCACAGCAGAAGACTGCTGCAAAAGTTATTTTTGAATGAATCCTCCTTCCAACTGTTTGGGAAATCTGGAAAATTGATTGTCCGGAGATCAAAAAGGTGAATGCTACCATGAGTCCCGTTTCATGCCAACAATGAAGCATCCTGAGACAATCCATGTGTGGGGTTGCTTCTCATCCAAGGGAGTGAGCCCACTCACCATTCTGCCTAAGAGCACTGCCATAAATAAAGAATGGTATCAAAACATCCTCCAAGTGCAACTTCTCCCAACAATCCAGGCACAATTTGGTGATGACCATATCACAAGGCAAAAGTGATACCGAAGTGGCTCGGAGTTCATAACATTGACAGCTTGGACCCGAGGCCAGTAAACTCCCCAGATCTTAATCCCATTAAGAACCTATAGTCAATTCTCAAAAAGCGGGTGGACAAGCAGAAACCCACAAATTGTGATCAACTCCAAGTACTAAAAAGCATGCCAGATCGAACTGCAGAAGTTATGAAGAAGGGTCAACACTGTAAATAATTGACTGTTTACATAAATTTGATGTGTTTGTCAATAAAAGACTTTGAAACTTATGAAATGTTTTTAATTGTTCTTCAGTATACCATTGAAACATAATAAAAAAAAAAAAAAATCAGAAAAAGCTGAAGCAGCTAAGTTTGCAAAACACAACATTTGTGTCACTGACAAAACTTTTGGCCACTACTGTAGATGAATCACTGAATCACCATTTTAACATGGCTTTCTCATAGCTACATTTTAGTGTATCCCTGTTAAACTACATGTACACTGAATTATCAATTTCATCAAGGCTCCAAAATCCGTACTAATCCCTACTATTCTCTGCTGTTCTTTTTCCTGTTTTTCTGTGGCAGCGATCTGCGTCACCACCATTAATGGATTGAAGGCAGTACCCCAGATATCCACATGACCATCATCATCAAATTCTTTCACATGAAGCTTGCAAACCATGAGGACTGATTTATATCATTTATGTTAGGTAGAATGCTCAGTGGGGGCTGGGCGCTCCCTTGGCCTTGCACAAGTAGTGGCTGTGTAAAAGGAAAAAAAAAGCCTGGGAGATCAAAAGTACCATAAAGTCCAGTACAACGTTTTACAGGTCTTCTGGTAAACTAGTTATCCAATAGATAGATATATTAACCACTACATTAACATTCTCACTATGACACAACAAACGTTTGAGGAGAATAAACTTACTGTTCCTTCATATTGACGACTCCTGAACTCTTACTATAATTCTTACTGATATGATCTGCACACAGCTCAATTTGTTATGAATTTGTTCAATTTATTTTTTTTAAATAAAAATATATATGATTTTGAGTTATGACCCTGACACTTTTTTTTTTTAAAGCCGGGACTGCCAGCTTTTTTTTTTTTTATAAATAAAAGTCAAATTGTTGATCCCTTCAGTCTGACAAAGAACTTCACATTGTCTGGCATTTTTCAAGATGATTCCATACAGCTATCATGATGCATCCTTAGGCTATACTTATGTACACCTTGAAATTTAAAATAGTGTTAAGGTGACACCACTTAAAGTCTGTTAAACTAGGGGGCTCCGCCCCCTGCTCGCTTTGCTCGCCAACCCCTGGTGTTGGGTAATTATAAATAGCGTGATGAATGTATGAGATATAGCATAGTGTGAAGGTGTAGATGACGCATATAGGAAGCCAAGAATAAATTGCAAGGCACAGTGTAAAGATTTATTGGAAAATTTATTTGTACACAACATTAGTAGTAAAGATGGTGTCTTGTTCTTGAATGAGTTTCTCTTGGCATGGATCATTTATAACCTTAACTTTAACGTCAGATGAACGTTGAACTCGTGAGAAGGCCACATAAAGTTGTTCATGTCCAAAAACGGGGTCAGAGAGGTAGATGCCAACCTTGTTCATGGTTTGGCCTTGTGATTTGTTGATGGTCATGGCAAATGCAGGTTTAATTGGGGAACTGTCGTCGTTTAAGTGTAAAAGGTAATGCTAGGTCAGAACTTGTAAGGTCAATTGTAGGAAGCAGAACAGTATTGTTAGCATGTGATCCTGTAAGAAGTTTTGCTTCAATAACATTGTGTGTCATGGTGTTGACGACTAAACATGTATCATTGCATAAACCTTGTTTAGTGTTAAGGTTTCTTAATAGCATGATTATTGTTCCGATTGTAAGGTTAAGACTGTGTTGTGGTAATCCGGCTGGGTTAATAGTGTTGAAAGATTGTAAGGGGAAATTAAGATGGTCATTGTTGTCAGCAGAGTCAACTTTGTCAGAGCTTAGAAAGAGCCGTGCCTCTACAGGAAGTAATGCACTGACTTTGTTATTTATGTGATCAACATTAATATTTTTTGGACATAATTGTGTTAAAAGGGGTATTTGGTCTAATGAGATTGCTGTTCCAAATATCTCCGTAACTAAGTCGTCGCAGATATAGGCTTGAGGAATTGTAATAATATCTGGGTGAAGTCCATCTGTGTAGGTGAGTGTACCATCTCTCAGTTGTAAAAACCAATTGTTATATTCTGGATCTGGACATCGCATGTTTTGTACCAACTGTATCTTTTGAAAGCAATGCCAAGTGTCCGCGTAACATTTTTTGTTCTGCCTTTTCAGAAGCGCGTTGTAGGCGCCGACGTGAATTTTTTTTTTCATGCGGGTTCGTGTTTGTGGTCCCGTTACTCGAGCCGTCTCGTTCTGTACTCGTGATCGTGAATTAATGACTTGTTTGATCTTTATCGTTAGGAATATGGATAAGTAATAAGGAGGATCGCACTCACTGTTAATATGCGGACTGTTCGTTTCTTCGTATTATCACCAATCAGGTCTCGCACCTGTATATGTATTGTAGTCCGGTCTCTTGTTGTTTATGTATGACGTAGTCCGCGTATTTTAAGGTGGACTGAACAATAGCTGAGCAAATGGCATGTGGAGCAATAGCTAAGCACTGTCTAAAATCTCCTCCTAATAAAAGTACCTTTCCTCCAAAGGGAATATTATTATTCATCAACGCAATGCCAATTGTCCGCGTATTTTAAGGTGGACTGAACAATAGCTGAGCGCATTGCATGTGGAGCAATAGTTAAGGACTGTCTAAAATCTCCTCCTAATAAAAGTACCTTTCCTCCAAAGGGAATATTATTATTCATCAACGTTTGTAAAAGTTTATCAATGGTGTTGAGTAAGTGACTGGATGCCATTGTACATTCATCTATAATTAATAGTTTGGCAAGACGGATGTCACGTGCATTGTTACTGTTCATTTTCATAGTGGATACCGATGTTTCTGTGATTGGGACCGGTATTTTGAATAAGGAGTGACATGTGTTTTTGGAGCTGAGACATTTTTTCTTCCGCGGTTTCAGAAGCGCGTTGTAGGCGCCGACGTGTATTGTTTTTTTTTCATGCGGGTTCGTGTTTGTGGTCCCGTTACTCGAGCCATATCGTTTTGCACCCGTGATCGTGAATTCATCACTTGTTTGTTCATTATTGTTAGTAATATGGAACGTTAATAAGGACGATCGCACTGACTGCCAATATGGAGCCTTTTCTGATCGTGAATGCATGACTTGTTTGTTCTTTATCGTGAGTAAAATGGATAAGTAATCGTGCTTTTTTTTTGAGGGGCGCGCTGCCTCATTTTTTATTTCTGTTAGTGGAGGGGGGCTTTGTGTGTTGTGGGTCTGAATCCTCTTTTTTGTGTGTGTCCTGTTTCGTGTGGTATGGGCTTCGTCTGGCGCTTTGTTGCATGGGTCTGTTGCTATGGGCGCGGAGCATCATTTCTCATTTTCCGGTGCTTGGAGGGTTTCTTCGTATTATTACCCATCAGGTGTCACGCCTGTATATGTATTGTAGTCCGGTCTCTTGTTGTCTATGTATGACGTCGTTTGTTGGCGTGTGTTTTCTTTGAGGGGCGCGTTACCTCATTTTTTATTTCTGTTAGTGGAGGGGGGCTTTGTGTGTCGTGGGTGTGAATCCTCATTTTTGTGTGCGTACCGTTTAGTGTGCTATGTGGCGCTTGCGTCTGACTCCTTTGTTTTTGTTGTGCTAGGGGCGCGTTGCCTCATTTCTTATTTCTGTTAGTGGAGGGGTGCTTTGTGTGTCGTAGGTCTGAATCCTCTTTTTTGTGTGTGTCCTGTTTCGTGTGGTATGGCCTTCGTGTGGCGCTTTGTTGCATGGGTCTGTTGCTATGGGCGTGGCGCATCATTTCTCATTTTCCGGTGCTTGGAGGGAGGCTTTGTGTGGCGCCTGCGCACTACGTCTTTTGCGTCCACGGCCCATGTCCCTGCGTCCATCCGGTTTACCATTCTCATTTAGTAATATGGATCACTGTCAAGTGGTAAAAATAATAAAATAGTTCCACACTTAATTAAACCCTAGTCATGCCAACCTGAAAAAAGCAGAGGATTGAGCAATATACTGGAACTAAAAAAGTACAGAAAATCACAAAACTGAAAACGGCAGGATACCAGTATTTTGGGATTTTCAGTACCAAAAGTAAACATCAGCATTCCAAACAAACCCCTCCTTTGACATTTAGTGTTATTTTCAATCTATGAACACTTTTCCATATTCATTTTTAGTCAGTAATGTTTCTTCTGAAAGTCTTACTTATGGATATTTTCTAAAATGCTCTATTCGGCCAGGTTAAGAACTGTGAATTCATGTTCTGACCTTGTGCTAAATTAAAAAATAAACAGGCAAATTCAGATGCATAAATACAAAATCACTGCTGAAGCACTTTGATCTTATTGGTAACCAAAAGTGCGGAAAAAGTTTTAATTTATAAAGACAGAGAGAGAAGGAGATAAAGACAATTTAGTTAGACTGAAGCACACAAGCCAGTTCACTCATCAAATTTCATGGCCGAATTCAAATGATGTCACTTTTCCATAATAACAGTTGCATACCACAACATATAGATAGTTATGGTAACTTAACTGGCTCACTGCTAATCTTACAAATATGGACTCACGATGAAGGCATTGTTCATGGACCACCTACAGTATAACCCAAAATAATTACAATTGTGACTGCAATCAGAAGTATAACTTTGCAATTCAGCAATTTCCATTACATGCTGATCTGCTGTTAATAGAGACACAGAACATCCTGAAGTAAAGCAGGGCAAGGTTAAGGGGTAGGTTTCAAGCAGTGAAAAAAGGTTCATGAATGTGCAGAGTACAGCTAATTACGGAATAGTACTTAGCCTGTTTATCTGTTTGTTAAACTCAATTAAGCCAGTTTTACAAGGAGTGAGAGCCTGAAAAGAATCTATATAAGAAAACCTCAGATATAGACAGCTTCATTTTACATCTGACTTAACAGAATTTACTCCCTATAATATTGCTGGGTTTGTGAAAACCAACCTGAATGATTTTTAGCCATGTACATATCACCTGGCACTGCACAACAGCAAACAAACACCACAAGGCACTATGTTAGAGAGTATGAATATAGAAGAGACGAATATACTTTGATTTTCTGTTTTTCTTCAAGAACAAAATTAGAATGTAGAAAAATAACCCAAAAGTGAATAAGGTGGTCTTCCTCAGTCTTGAGGATTGTGTAATGTCAGTGTAATACCCACAACTTAATGGAAGAAACTTAATGGAAAAGTACTGACGTCACAATGCAGAAACGTGGAGAAATGTAAACTCCACATAGAAAACAACCAGGGATGGGATTCAAATTCAGGATGCTTGATCACGAACTAGCAGCTTTATTCATTGCACAACTATGCTGTCTATATCTGATATGGTCTCCTAAAAAAGTAATCAATCTTAAAGCAGCTATGAAATTATTTATTCTTTTTACTGCCCTTTTAATTTGCAAATTCAGTGTTTCCTGCACAAAGAAAATTTAGTTGCAGGCCACCATTGCAAACGTTTTTGTAGTCATTGCGCTACAAAATTAGATACTGCAAATAATGAAAATCAACAACCATTCCCTATACCATTCCCAAAATTCATGCTGTAAATATGGTGCATGAATTGACCACTCAATTTAATCACAATTATCCTGCACTGATGAGCCAGTAAAGCTACAGTATTTACTGTATTAATTATTGTACAGACCCAAAATATCGTGAATGTCTTTTAGGCAATGTATGAATATTGAAGTCTCTGCACATAACCTTCAACCCATGGCATTTCATTCTATTTTCCAAAATAGCTTTATCCATTAAGAGATTGTGGCTATACAAGCAGTAATTGGGTACCCCAACAACAACATAAGAAGAGTTAAAAAAAAAAAGTTTATTTTGACTTGTTACCCACATTTAAATTACATCATAGCTTTGTGTTCAAATAGTGACACAACCAAAACTTTTTAATGGTATGAAGTTATGTTAAGAAATTACAACTTTATAGCATGAAACCTCAGATTTACAGCGTACTGCATTTTTTTTTTAATATACACAGAATACTGCTGCAACTTTATTGTTTCATCTTAAGATTGCCCCAGCAATGCCAATTAAGATGACAGGGATGCACTTAGTGTACATGATGTATATTCGGAACAAGAAAGAAGCCACTGCTCACATGCATAAAATGTCTTTTGAATATGCCACTGCATCTATCACTCAGTTTTTGATCAGCATCGCAGCTACGCTTTTTACTGAATTCCTTTTTGTGCTTATTTACGGCTATTAATTGTTAAAGTGTTTAATTATTTACTTGCTGTTGTTAATTTTATTACATTTACATTAGCAAGGGTCAATTTTCTTTTAAATTAACCAGACCAGCACTTTGCAAAATAGTAATAGCTATCATAACAACAAAGCAAGTCATTTAAAAATATGAATGAATGAACCACAAAAAAAAATGCAACACTAAAAAACACTAATGATCATGACAGTGACATTTTCTTTGGGTCCCCCTCCTGACCCCCAAAAAGGGGTGCCCCCACTGCTATATCTGATTTTTGTGGAAAACACTGAAATTATCAAGAAACAAATGCAATCTACTCAAAAATGCTACCATTTTACACAAACAAGAAATATTCTGCTACAGTAAATTAATGTTTTACAGTGAGTAATAAAATTCAACTATCCTGAATTTTAAAAGGCTGCTGATTATTTTTACTTTTATCTTTAACATTATATTTAATTCTTGATTAAAAAATAGTATGACTATACATTTGAAAAAGATAATTAGTAGGATGTATAGTGTACTTATTGTAATATTGGTACAAACAAGATAAAACAAAACTACTTGCAGGGCCAAATGGTTTACCTTTCTGTGTTGTTAAAAAATTGGTCATTGTGACCTATTAAATGAAAAGCACAGTATACCTTAAAATAATGATGAATCCAGAGTAAAATAAAAAGAATATTGTTTTAAAAAGTATGTTTATAAGTAATCTAAATAAAACAAAGTGTTTGCTCACATATATGATTAAGCAAAACAGTCATCTAAAAAATAATAGCTATGCAAAGATAAACAGCTCATGAAAAAACACATTTACTGATTAAGAAACTTTTTTAAAATTAATAAATATATATTCTCTAAATTCAATACTGACACATTCAACTGTGCTATACAAATAAACAGCAAATGCCTTGCTATTTAACTAATTTAATTAATTAAACAATGACTTTTCAGTAAATGTATCTGTTCTTTATGCATTGATGTTCATAGTTTACTGCAAGCAAGCAATGTCTTTCTTTTTTAAATTATTTAATCTTCACACATACATACCTGCCATGTCTGGAAATAGCAAATCTTATGCCTTCTTTCTGAAATGGCATCAATCTATGTTGAAGCTTTTCTGGGAGCAACAGTAATGCTGTATCCAGCTCACTTAGACATCTGGTATCCTTGGCCTCAGCAGAATGCCCGTCTTTGACCATGATGAAAAATGTAACTGTCAACAAGCCAGAGTTTTCAATGAGCAATTTAAAAAAAGACTTTACATGTTAAGTTATTGCTTCACACGGATTACTAAACTATATATTCATAAAGTATTGCAAGGGTCTAATAATTGAGGTGATACTCCTGCAATTCCAAAGACAATGGTCACTTTGTTTAACTATACACTGAACAGAATTACTTCCATTGTCTGAGACAACCCCTCCTCGAACCGCCACCTTATCGTGGTGGAGGGGTTTGCGTGTCCCAATGATCCTAGGAGCTCTGTTGTCCGGGGCTTTATGCCCCTGGTAGGGCCACCCAAGGCAAACTGGTCCTAGGTGAGGGATGAGACAAAGTGCGGTTCAAAACAACCTCCTATGATGAATAAAAAATTTTGGACGCCGTTTTCCCCTCGCCCGGACGCAGGTCACCAGGGCCCCCCTCTGGAGCCAGGCCTGGAGGTGGGGCTCGATGGCGAGCGCCTTGTGGCCGGGCTTGCACCCATGGGACTCGGCCGGGCACAGCCCGAAGAGGCAACGTAGGTCCCCCTTCCCATGGGCTCACCACCTATGGGAGGGGCCAAGGAGGTCGGGTGCAGGGTGAGTTGGGTGGTGGCCGAAGGCGGGGACCTTGGCAGTCCGATCCTCGGCTACAGAAGCTGGCCCTTGGGACGTGGAATGTCACCTCTCTGAAGGGGAAGGAGCCTGAGCTTGTGCGCGAGGTTGAGAGGTTCCAGCTAGATATAGTCGGGCTCACCTCGACGCACAGCTTGGACTCTGGAACCAATCTCCTTGAGAGGGGCTGGACTCTGTACCACTCTGGAGTTGCCCCCGGTGAGAGGTGCCGAGCGGGTGTGGGCATACTTATTGCCCCCCGACTTGGAGCCTGCACATTGGGGTTTACCCCAGTGGACGAGAGGGTAGCATCCCTCCGCCTTCGAGTGGGGGGACGGGTCCTAACTGTTGTTTGTGCGTATGCACCGAACAGCAGTTCGGAGCACCCACCCTTTTTGGAGTCCCTGGAGGGGGTGCTAGAGGGCATACCTTCTGGGGACTCCCTCGTACTGCTGGGAGACTTCAATGCTCACGTGGGCAATGACAGTGAGACCTGGAAGGGCATGATTGGGAAGAATGGCCCCTCCGATCTGAACCCGAGTAGTGTTTTGTTATTGGACTTCTGTGCTCGTCACGGATTGTCCATAACAAACACCATGTTCAAGCATAGGGGTGTTCATATGTGCACTTGGCACCAGGACACCCTAGGCCTCAGTTCGATGATCGACTTTGTGGTCGTGTTGTCGGACTTGCGGCCACATGTCTTGGACACTCAGGTGAAGAGAGGGGCAGAGCTGTCAACTGATCACCACCTGGTGGTGAGTTGGCTTCAATGGTGGGGGAGGATGCCGGTCAGGCCTGGTAGCCCCAAACGTGTTGTGAGGGTCTGCTGGGAACGTCTGGCAGAGCCCCCTGTCAGAAGTAGCTTCAACTCCCACCTCCGGCAGAACTTCGACCATGTCCCAAGGGAGGTGGGGGACATTGAGTCCGATTGGGCCATGTTTCGTGCCTCTATTGTTGAGGCAGCTGACCAGAGCTGTGGCTGTAAGGTGGTTGGTGCCTGTCGTGGCGGCAATCCCCAAACCCGTTGGTGGACACCAGCGGTAAGGGATGCTGTCAAGCTGAAGAAGGAGTCCTACTGGTCCCTTTTGTCCTGTGGGACTCTGGAGGCAGCTAATAGGTACCGGCAGGCCAAGCGGAATCCGGCTTGGTGGTTGCTGAGGCAAAAACTTGGGCATGGGAGGAGTTTGGGGAGGCCATGGAGAACGACTTTCGGACGGCTTCGAGGAGATTCTGGTCCACCGTCCGGCGTCTCAGGAGGAGGAAGCAGTGCAGTGTCAACACTGTATATGGTGGGGATGGTGCGCTGCTGACCTCGACTCGGGACGTTGTGGGTCGGTGGGGGGGAGTACTTCGAAGACCTCCTCAATCCCAATAACATGCCTTCTAATGAGGAAGCAGAGTCTGGGGACTCGGAGGTGGGCTCCCCCATCTCTGGGACTGAGGTCACTGAGGTGGTCAAAAAACTCCTTGGTGGCAGGGCCCCGGGGGTGGATGAGATACGCCCGGGGTTCCTCAAGGCTCTGGATGTTGTAGGGCTGTCTTGGTTGACACGTCTCTGCAACATCGCATGGACATCAGGGACCGTGCCTCTGGATTGGCAGACCTGGGTGGTTGTCCCCCTCGTTAAGAAGGGGGACCGGAGGGTGTGTTCCAACTACAGAGGGATCACACTCCTCTGCCTCCCTGGAAAAGTCTATTCGGGGGTTCTGGAGAGGAGGGGTCTGTCAGATAGTCGAACCTTGGATTCAGGAGGAACAGTGTGGTTTTCGTCCTGGTCGCGGAACAGTGGACCAGCTCTACAACCTTAGCAGAGTCCTGGAGGGTGCATGGGAGTTCGCCCAACCAGTCTACATGTATTTTGTGGACTTGGAAAAGGCGTTCGACCGTGTCCCTCAGGGATTCTTGTGGAGGGTTGCTCCGGGAGTATGGGGTACCGGACCCCCTGATAAGGGCTGTTCGGTCCCTGTACAACCGGTGTCAGAGCTTGGTCCGCATTGCCGGCAGTAAGTCGAACCCGATTCCAGTGAGAGTTGGACTCCGCAAGGGCTGCCCTTTATCACCAATTCTGTTCATAACTTTTATGGACAGAATATCTAGGCGCAGCCACGGTGTTGAGGGGGTCCGGTTTGGTGGACTCAGGATTGGGTCACTGCTTTTGGCAGATGATGTTGTCCTGTTTGCTTCATCAGGCCGTGATCTTCAGCTCTCTCTGGATTGGTTCGCAGCTGAGTGTGAAGCGGCTGGGATGGGAATCAGCACCTCCAAATCCGAGACCATGGTCCTCAGCCGGAAAAGGGTGGAGTGCCCTCTCAGGGTTGGGAGCGAGATCCTGCCTCAAGTGGAGGAGTTCAAGTATCTCGGGTTCTTGTTCACGAGTGAGGGAAGAATGGAGCATGAGATCGACAGGCGGATCGGTGCAGCGTCCGCAGTGATGCGAGCCCTGCATCGGTCTGTCGGAGTGATAAAGGAGCTGAGCCGTAAGGCAAAGCTCTCAATTTACCAGTCGATCTATGTTCCAACCCTCACCTATGGTCATGAGCTATGGGTAGTAACTGAAAGAACGAGATCGCGAATACAAGCGGCCGAAACAAGTTTCTTCCGCAGGGTGTCTGGGCTCTCCCTTAAAGATAGGGTGAGAAGCACAGTCATCCGGGAGGGGCCCCGAGTAGAGCCGCTGCTCCTCCGCATCGAGAGGAGTCAGATGAGGTGGCTCGGGCATCTGATCAGGATGCCTCCCTGGTGAGGTGTTCCGGGCATGTCCAACCGGGAGGAGGCCTCGGGGAAGACCCAGGACATGCTGGAGGGACTATGTCTCCCGGCTGGCCTGGGAACGCCTCGGGATTCTCCCAGAAAAGCTAGAAGAAGTGGCCGGGGAGAGGGAAGTCTGGGCATCTCTGCTCAAGCTGCTGCCCCCGCGACCCGATCTCGGATAAGCGGAAGAGGATGGATGCATGGATGGATGTCTGAGACAAGATTAGACAGAGTACATGAATAGCCACTACACAGCTATATGCAACTTCATTAATTGCTATTAAAAACACAAATAAAAATTCTATGAGAATTAAAGATGATCAAGACCCTGCTCAGGATTAAACGTGTTTGGAGGATAGACAGATGGATGAAATATGCAATACATTCAATCACTGGCCACTTTATTTGGTATACCTTGCTAGTACCTGATTGGACTCCCTTTTGCCTTCAGAACTGCCATAATTATTCGTCACATAGATTCAACAAGGTGCTGGAAATATTCCTCAGGGATTTTGATCCTTGTTGACATGATAACATCATACTGTTGCTGCAGATTTGATGGCTACACATCCATGAAGCGAATCTCACATTTTACCACATCCAAAAGGTGCTCTATTGGATTGATATCTGGTCACTGTAGAGGCCATTTGAGTATAGTGAACTCAATGTCATGTTTAAGAAACCAGTTTGAGATGATTTGAGCTTTGTGACATGGTATGTTATCCTGATGGAAGTAGCCATCAGAAGGTGGGCATACTGAGGTCATAAAGGGATGGAAATGGTCAGCAACAATACTCCAGTAGGTTGTGGTATTTAAACAATGCTCAACTGGTACTATGGGGCTCAAAGTGTGCCAAGAAAATGCCCCGCACATGATTGAAATGTTGATACAAGGCAGGATGGATCCATGCAGGTCCCTAGGATTTCCTCAATGCGGAGAACACGGAAGGAAACATAGAATTAATGCATCAAAACAGATTAAGATTTAAAAACAGAAATGTGTATAATTTAGAGACTAAAGGGGTGACCGTTACAAAACTTCCCAATATATTAAACGTCTGAGTAATCTGTAGTTCTATAATCTATATACTATTTCCTAAATTTGTTGTTTTTCAAGCTAACACAATTCTTCATAGAAGTACAGTTGCGCCTCTATCTATTTATGCGTGTGTCTCTGTGTTTTCTCATTAAAGCATGAATTAGCATTAGCTAAAGCATTAGCTAGCTGCATGAGACAGGCAGAAATGTTGAAGCGTGCAGTATCAGATACCCCAGCTATGTTCAAAAAAAACTAAGAAACGCAAGCTTAACTGAAAATTTAAGGGCACAACAATATCCCAGTGATTTTTATGAATCTGTACAACAACTTTTCTGCAAGTTTTGCCAGCATACCATAGACTGAGCACAAAAATATACTTGCAATGACCACATCAAATTTAAAACCCTTCTCAAGAACATGGAGAAATTAAGATCAATGAGTGTTCCCCTTCAGGTAACAATAGAGGAAGCACCAAAATCATCAGATGCAAGATGCCAGTTTGTGGAGGACTTTCTGGCCATGTATGCACAAAGATGACAAAGATGCATTCTTTCTTTATTAACCATTCTAAACAGGCAGACGTGCTGCCAACAATGACAGCAGTCTTTGTCAAACTCACATGCCCCGTGTCTTTGACCAACATATGGACGTAGTTCTTCGAAAGATTTATGGCAAGAACTTTTATGTTGTAGTCGAGTAAACATTTGGCTGTATGGTAATTCTTTTATGTAGGCAGTTCTATTTGTACATAATGAATTTACTGTAAGTCACTGAAACAATAAATTATATTTAACCGGTAGTAACAGTCTTTCCTGTAGAAAAAAAGTAAAAGGCATTGGTTGTTAACAGGTTCCCTTTTGAAAATTAACAACAATGTTTCTGGGTTTAATAAATGTTGTGTCTCATGGTGGTGAGGCATGCAAGGTCCACATTTGGCTCTTCCATTATAAACTCAGCACCTACAAACTTGGGCGAAAGAGCAGGCTTCTCTACAGATGTACAAAGCCCTTAAAAGCATGTCTCTTTTTTTCTGTTTAATTCACATATCTAGCATTTTCGGGAATATTTAGCTTTTGCTTTTTAATTAATTATTTTAAGATATGCAGTAGATGAAGCTACAGACATATAGCTTTTTAAGCTACAGATGTAATGATGTAAGTTTTCAATCTGTAAACACTTAAAATTTAATAATCTTTAGAAATAATTTATAGAATTACAATTACAGGTAGTGAAGACCAGTAATTTCTAGCAAATGTTATCTTTTATGGAAAGCTGCAAAATTTCTACCTTTTCACTGGCAGTACTTCAGTCCCTTCACAACAACCAGCTGAATCTTAATGACATTTTAGCAGTGATTACAGACAATGCATCATACTGTCTGAAAGCAGATCAGGAAGTTTTAAAAGGGGTTATGCCTAACAGTGTTCATTCGACATGCTTATGTCATGTCAGACGTTTGGTGGGAGAAACTTGGCAGCACTATAAATATTTTAGTGAGGCTGCATAACTAGTGATGTAGGTAAAGTCTGCCTTCTTCAAGAAACTTGCCAGGAAAAGGAGCTGCTGACCAAGACAACCCCACCCCCCCAAAAACAGAAGCAGAAATGTATGTATCTGTATGGAACCATGCTGAACATATTCACCATTACAAAGAGTTCATTTTTGGGTGGGAACACATCAGCTCAGGCTGCAACAGATGTCTTAGAGCTTATTCAAAATGAAGAAAAACTGGAGACCCTAAAAGTTAACCTTCATCTCAGAGGGATGCATCGAACTAGTTACAGCTCTTACAATTCTGGATGGCACTTACTGTCCTACTGCAGTCTCAGCATACAACATCATGGAGGACCTGGGTTCCTACCTGATGAATAGAATGGCAAAAGCCTAAGGTTGTGGTACCAAAACTGATGAGCTATTGAATTAGATGGGCGTGTGACAGAGGAAAGAAGTGCTTGGCCACGTGAATGATGCATTCTACCCGGTCCTTGCCAAGTTTTCAAAACACTGGTATGTCCATCCTGTGATGGAGGTACAAGTTGTGTTCAAAATAATAGTAGTCCAGCATCACTAACCTGATCAATCACTGTTTTTGGTAGAAATTATATTTCTACATGGCCAATAATTTACTAGTAGGTGTAGTAGAGTAATAAAAAACCTGCATGCTGCTGATTCTGTGTAGTTGAATCATTAATTGAAAGGGGCATGTTCAAATTAATAGCAGTGTGGAGTTCAATTAGAGAGGTCATTCATTCTGTGGAAAAACTAGTGTGAATTATGGCCCTTATTTAAGGAAGGAAGGTAGTAAATGTTGTACATATTTGTTATAGTGCATTTCTCTCTGAAAATCTGAGTAAAATAGGTCGTTCTAGACATTGTTCAGAAGAACAACGTACTTTGATTAAAAGGTTGATTGGAGAGGGGATACCATATAAAGGAGTGCAGGAAATGATAGGCAGCTCAGCTAAAATGATCGTAAATGCTTTAAAATGGCAACCAAAACGTGAAAAACATGGAAGAAAATGAAAAACTACCATTCAAATGAATTAAAGATTAGCCAAAATGGCAAAGACTCAGCCAATGATCAGCTCCAGGAAGATCAAAGAAGGTCTAAAGTTACCTGTGAGTACTATTACAATTAAAAGACTCCTATGTGAAGCCAAGCTATCAGCTAGAAGTCCCCACAAAGTCCCACTGTTGAAAAAAAGATGTGCTGAAGAAGTTACAATTTGCCAAAGAACACATTGACTAGCCCAGGGGTAGGCAATGTCGGTCCTGGAGAGCCACAGTATGTGCAGGTTTTTGTTCCAACCCAGTTCCTTAACGAGAACTCAATTATTGCTGATGAAGCACATATTGCTTAAGTGACATTTTGATGCTTCATTTTAGTGGTCTCGCTTGTTAAGGTTCTCCAACCTTAATTGCTTATTTCAATCTTAAACTGCTGCATTCAGTATTTTAATTGCTCCTTATTAGCAATAAGATGTAAAAGACAAAGCAGCCAGCAGTTCTCCAGCTAGCTTTTTTCCAATTACATCTGTGTGTGTTCATCATGCACTGTTTGATTTAATAAAACTTTTAATAGAAAAATGTGACAGACTGAAAATGATCTATTTTAGGCTTCAAATCATTTGGATGATATCCTTGGAAAGGAAAAAAATCTACGATATAAGAGCCTTACATTGCACAAACTAACCAGCCATAAAATTAAATAAGGTCTGAGATTGGCAATGATTGGATTCTAATTAAGCAATTGGGTTGAAATGAAAACCTGTAGCCACTGCGGCTCACCAGGACCGACATTGCCTACCCCTGGACTAGCCTAAAGAGAAATGGCACAACATTTTGTGGACTGATGAAAGCAAGATTGTTCTTTTTGGGTCTAGGGGCTGCAGACAGCTTGTCAGACGACCCCCAAACACTGAATTCAAGCCAGTGAAGACAGTGAAGCAAGCATCATGATATGGGGATGTTTCTCATACTATGGTGTCGGGCCTATTTATCGCATACCAGGGATCATGGATCAGTTTGAATACCTCAAAATGATTGAAGAGGTCATGCTGCCTTATGCCGAAGAGGAAATGCCCTTGAAATGAGTGTTTCAAAAACAAAATGACCCCAGTAAACGAGCAATATCTTGGCTTCAGACCAACAAGATTGACGTTATGGAGTGGCCAGCCCAATCCCCGGACCTTAATCCAAAAGAAAACTTGTGGGGTCACATCAAAAATGCTGTTTCTGAGGCAAAACCAAGAAATGCAGAATTGTGGAATGTAGTGAAGCTCTGTTATACTATTAGTTCCTTTCACTAACCTATCTCTCTCTCTCATTCTTCCTAGGGCATGAAGCGGAAGCGGAAGCAGAAGCAGACAATGGCCGAAAGTGAGATGAATCGCGTTGCTGTTGTCGTAGAAGAACTCCAGGCACTCGACAAACAGATTCAGAAACTCCTGTCCAGAAGAAGATACCTTAGGGATTTGAAGGCTCGGCTGCTGGATAAACCATCCTCGCCATCTGGAATCGACGTAACTTCAACCCCACATTGTGCCGCTCAAGTAAACTTCACCCCCACGCCTCATAGGAGCGACGATGACACCGATGAAGACCTTGGTGTATTTCAGCTATGCAGGCGGGGGTCCAAGGTTAGAACACCTCCATCGGCACAGGCGAGCATCTCGACTCCGAACCGGTTCAACCCTCTCCGCGTCCCCAGTTTTCCTTCAACCCCTGGTGATGTAATAGTGGTAGGTCATTCAATTGTTAGAAACCTCAATATTGCATGCCCTAATCGGAAATCTTTTGTTTCTTGTTTTCCTGGTGCTCGTGTCCGAGATGTGAGGAGACGTGATCTGGCAATCTACGACAAGCACAAGAAGAGGGCAGTTGGATTGGTTGTATTGCACGCCGGCGTGAATGACATAAGGCACCGACAGTCGGAAATTGTGAAGGCTGACTTCGCAGCACTAATTAAAGACACAAAGGAGAGGACCCCATCAGTAAAGATCTTCATTTCGGGTTCACTACCTCTCGTCAAACGATCAAATGAGTACTACAGTCGTCTGCTAGGATTAAACAACTGGCTGCATGGCTTCTGCAAGAATCAAGACATCGGATTCATCAACAACTGGGACCTCTTTTGGGAAAGGCTGCGTCTCTTCAAGCGAGATGGCCTGCATCCGAACAGTTTCGGAGCCCAGGTCCTCTCCGAAAACATATCTAAGGTAATTCGTTTATCTTGACTATCTATCTCTACTCTTAACCCCTTCCAAAATGCTATTTCTGTGCTAGGGCATGATAATTGTTTAATAAAATCTTCCGTAAAAGTGCACAACATTAATACTCTAATAACCAATCTCAATGCACGCAGAAAATCTAGGCAATACAGCATAAACACCAATAATTTAATTACAATTACTACTTTAGAAAAACAATGTATTAAAACTATAAAAACAGACTATAGATTAAATAAAAAATACACACAGAGTGGCGCTAACAAAAATACCTTAGTTCCTGTACCAAATATCAATAAAGCACATAGTATTCATCTCTGCCTCTCCGAAACATTAAATATGGCACTATTAAATGTTAGAGCTTTAACTAACAAGACTTTTTTTATCAAAATCTTATTAGTGATAGAAAAATTGATTTTATTGCACTAAGTGAAACGTGGCTTAGCTCAGATGGCGCAGCTGTTTTAATCGAATCTGCGCCTCCGGATTACAATTTTACTCGTGCGGATCGCCAAGGAAAAAGAGGCGGCGGCCTAGCAAACATTTAATCAAGCCGGTTAAAATTTAAAGATGTCAGTTTTGGTAAATTCAAGTCCTTTGAGTATCTCACCATTGTTATTCATGGAGATTCTCACGTTCTAGTATTATCCGTGTATAGATCTCCTAAATTTAACGCATCTTTCTTTGAGGAATTCTCTGACTTAATGTCAATTTTAATTACGAACTATGACACACTCTTAACTTTAACTTTCATATAGATAATCAGTGTGACCAAAAAGTAAAAAGAATTCATGAACCTCCTGGACTCTTTTGATTTGAGACAGCTCGTTAATCAGCCTACACATAAAGCAGGTCATACGTTAGACTTAGTAATTACTAAAGGACTAATGGTTGATGTAAAGCACATTATTGATATTGGTCTATCAGACCATTTTCTTCTACTATTTATTATAGAAATATTGATAGAAAACATTCAAGAGAAGCATATTGTTAAAAAACGCTTCTTTGACTCATCAGCAGCTTTAAAACTCACAAACATTCTAAGCAATCAGTCCGTTTATAGTACCAACTATAATAGCGAGGATAATATAAATAGTAAGGTGGAAAGATTTAATACTAAAGTGAGAGCTGCTGTTGACATAGTTGCACCTGTAGTAAAGACAGTTAAAAAATCTTCTAGCATTGTTATACCATGGAAGACCCAAAGAGTGTCTGATTTAAAGAGAACATGCCGTAGAGCTGAGCGTAAATGGAGGAACACTAAACTAACTATCCACTATGAAATATTAAAAGTTAAAATAACAGAATACAATAACACAGTCCGTCTTGAGAGGCGCTGCTATTTCTCTAAGATTATAAATAACAATGCTAGCAATCCCAGAGTCTTTTTCTCGACGATTGATCATCTGCTAAACCCAGGTAACTCAAAGGAATGTCTCCTAAGTACTTCCAGTAAAACCTGTGAGGCTATTGCTGTATTTTTCAATCAAAAAATTAATGATATTAGAAATAACATAGTATATCTCCCCAACACTGAGGATCCTCCTAAACCCCAGTACTCCATTATAAACAAATTAAACTCTTTCACCAGGATAGATTTACCTGATTTACATAAAATAATTTCTCAACTGAAACCCTCAACCTGCGTCCTTGACCCAATACCAACAAATTTTTTCAAAGAAGTATCAGGCGTGCTAATTGATAATATTCTTGACATAGTAAATTCGTCATTAGATATGGGGGTCTTCCCAGACTGTCTTAAGACTGCTGTAGTTAAACCCCTACTTAAGAAAAATAATCTTGACCCCTCTGCTCTTGAAAATTTTAGACCCATCTCTAACCTGCCTTTCTTAAGTAAAACTCTAGAGAAGGCAGTCATTATGCAGTTAAATGACCACCTCAATAAACATGCTATTCTTGATAAATTTCAGTCAGGTTTTAGAACAAATCACAGCACAGAAACTGCACTCGTTAAAGTAGTAAATGACCTGCGGGTAAATGCAGACAGAGGCCATTTATCTGTTCTCATCCTCTTAGATCTGAGTGCTGCATTTGACACCATTGATCACAATATTCTTAGAAATTGCCTTAGTCAATGGGTGGGCCTCTCTGGCAGTGTCTTAAATTGGTTTGAATCTTACCTGGTAGGGAGAAAATTCTTTGTTAGTTGTGGTAATTATAACTCAAAAGACACATGATATCCTATATGGTGTTCCACAAGGCTCTAAATACCCAATTGCAGCCAGGGACAATATATGGGTGGCTGCCCCAAGCCTTTTTTCATGTGTTGAGACTGATTCTTTCACAATGTACTTGTATTTTTTCAATTATGCCTTGAACTTTTATTTATTCATCAGTTTATGCCCGGGAGGCACGGTGGCGCAGTGGTAGCGCTGCTGCCACGCAGTTAGGAGACCCAGGGTTGCTTCCCGGGTCCTCCTTGCGTGGAGTTTGCATGTTCTCCCTGTGTCTGCGTGGGTTTCCTCCAGGTGCTCCGGTTTCCTCCCACAGTCCAAAGACAAGCAGGTTAGGTGAATTGGTGATCCTAAATTGTCCCTAGTGTGTGTGGGGTTGTGTGTGTGTGCCCTGTGGTGGGCTGCGGTACCCAGCCCGGGGTTTGTTTCCTGCCTTGCGATCACCAAAATGAAAAATTGCCAAGTGTGATTGTAATATTAAAAACTGAATAGCAAAAAAAAACTATTTTAAAATTGGTCATTTTTTACTAAAGCTAGCTTATAATGTCATGACAATCTCTGCAAAATTTGGTTGTTGGTTTTTGACATGTTACTGCGCTATCATTACTTATAGGTGGCATTGCATGCTTTCATATCACTAATGGGCCTTTTTCAAAGTAGCCATGTTGACATGAAATAGTATTGCAAGCATGTGTAAGTAATGACATTAATTAAGGTTCCAATTATGCTACACTGAAATTGAACAAGAGCGTCATTAATGTCATTAGTGACACATGTGCTTGCCATACTATTTCATGTCAAAATGGCTGCTGTGAAAAGGGAAATGCCAGTGCTCTGCCCTGCATTAATCAGAGGGGAGTGAGATGTGCAAATCAGTCAGGTGTAATCAACCAATAGCAGATACTGTCCTGGTGGAGATAAAAGCATTGTCTTTGTTGCTGCAGCATATATTTTCACAATGTCTTCAGTAGAGAAGTTGTTTAGACTCAAACAGAAATCTTGTTGTGACCCTTTCAAATGTCATCTCAAGAACATTACCCGTGCTTTAAGAGATGTGTCCGAGACAACAATAAAGGATCACCCAATTTAAGGTCAGGTCAGCACATCTGCAGAAGTTGATGTGGGAGGACCATCAAAACTCACACCCAAGAACAAACAGATTTGTCAGTCTAACTCTTCCAGTAGTGACTTAACAGACCTTGCCAATCGTGAACCTATGGCTGGTTTCTCAACATCTGGAGATGAAGGTAAATGGCTAAGATGTGTTGAAGAAACTATACCCAGCACTGGAGAGTTGAGACTGAACTTTTTACATCATCATGGACCATAAGCATCCTAATCATTCCAATATCGTCCTGATACACTTGTCATGGATCATCAGGATGTGCTGCGATGGCAAAACGATGGACATAAACAACTTCAAGCAGAACACAATTGTTGCATTAAAGGCTCTGATGGAGTACAAATTGAGAGTGTAGCCATTGTTTATATTCTTACATTCCCACCTTACATTTTAAACAGCACAGCTTGTATGTAGCTTGATTCATGATTTATTTTTTTCAAAATTGAATTGCTTTGATCACTCTAGTAGTCTAGGAACTCATCTAGTTTCAGTTTAGTTTTTGTAGTTTTTCAGGTTTATGAGGAAAGGCTTGATCTTGATATTTTCTGAAAACATATAAATGAAAGAGTACAGGATCTCAAATATTATTTACTTAATTCAAGGCCCTTTTAAGTAGGCCAGTGTCTTTCAAGAAGTCAAAAGTGTGAACTGAAAAGAAAAACAAACTATTCTTATATTATTTCTATTTTGCTTTAGTTACTTTGGCAATATTGTCTTTTTATTCATTTTTAACTGTAATTTTTATTTCAATTAAAATTAACTGTTCATTGCTAGTTCTAGCTTTAGCCTTAGTTTTCATGAACCCTAATAACCCTGTACAATTCATTGGTCACTAACTGCTATTCAATAGCACTGTAAGGATTTGTGGTTTTGATGCACACTTCAGGTAAGTAATATCTCAGCAATGACTCAAAAACCAAAGACCACATTTTCTGGAGATGTAAAGCTGTAAAGTTAGCTTTAGTTACAAAAAAAATGACCGATTTAAAAATATAGGTTTTTCGCTGTTTGATTTTTAATATCATAATTACCTATATCATGGCAATTTTTCATTATGGGGATAGCATAGTATTTATGCAAAATACAGACTTGGTAAAGAGCGTTCAAATAATATGGAAACCACTTCTGTGCAACTTATATTTAGGAAGATATAGTCAAAGTCATAATCCCACCCCCCAGTTCAAAATGTTAACTTAAATCTCCCTTAATATTGATCCAAGAAACATGCAATATCAGTTCCATGGGTTATTCGTAAGACCAAATCAGAATGCCAAGTTTTATTAAAATCTATGACAATGAGATCCAAAAGTGCGATGATTTGACATGGAAATACACAGTTTTTTTGCAGACTGGTGAACCTCTGCCCATCTTTAATTCTGAGAGACTCTTCCTCTCTAAGATGGTCTTTTTATAACCAATCATGTTTCTGACATGTTGCCAATTAGCCTAATTCGCTGCAAAATGATTCTCTAGCCGTTTCTTTTTAGTACCACTTACTTTTACAGCCTTTTGTAGCCCTAGTCCAAACTTTTTTGAGACATCAAGTTCAAAATGAGATATTTTACAGTTAATAGTAAAATGACTCTCTTTCAACATTTGATGTATTCTGTGTTCTGTTGTGAATAAAATATGGGTTTATGAGATTTGCAAATCATTGCATTCTGTTTTTATTTACATTTTACACGGCATCCCAACAATTTTGGAATTTGGGTTGTACAAAATGGTTGCAGACATCTGAAAACTATTTATGAGTACTTACTGTACATAACACAAATTAAACTTTATTAATTCTTTTCAATAATATTTCCTGAAAAGTGGTACTACACTATGTAATACATGAAGATCCAAATAGATACTTAAACTACAATGTCAAACTTAAATGAAACCTAAACCTGCTATTCATTTTAGCATATACAGCGTGAAGCACCTGTTGCAATAGCCCATGTCTGTTTCTCTGTCCACACAAAAACAACTCCGCCCTCTGTGGATCAATTTTGTTGAAATGTGGCACACTTATTCTCCAAGGAAATGTATCAAGATAGATCAATTTATGTTAAGCTATCTCGAACAGATCATGCTGAAACAAGTTTTGAAATTTTGAAATCTCTAGTTGAAAAGCACTGGCAAATCTGCCAACTCATCAATCTTAAAACAGAGAAAGGTTATGTGCGAGTGCAACTACGAACCACTTTACTGTTTCAATTTTACCTTGAGAGTAGTTAAACCAACTTAAATATTTTGCACATTTTCCTCTTTTTCACATATAATAGTCACTACTGATGACAAACATCCCCAATACAAGTTAATGAAACACAAGCAGACTGTGTGCTTGGGTAGGAACTTGCTTATGTTAACTGGCAACTGCAAACTGTATAGAATATGAGGTTTCACTTAGGGCAGCACTATGACACAGTAGACAGTGTTAACGTTTGAATGCGACACCTAATCATTGTCCATATGGAGTCTGCCATAGGTCTGCATGTGTTTCTCTCGTATACCCCAAAGACGTGCAAGTGAGGTTAGTAAGTGATTACAAACAGGCACCTGTCAGTGGGAGTATGGGTGGGTGTGTGTGATATTCAATTCAGATTATTTCTGTATGTTGCTCTTCAGTGATTGCAGATTCACAGCACTGCAACAATTTTGCAGATAAACTACAATAAAAAAAATTCACAAATTACTAATCATATGCATTAATATAAAGATTAATTTAAACACACAAAATAACACAGAGCAATTTCAAACTGATTAATATAAATGAATCTAACAATATACTGTAGGTCCACTGATATAACCATTGAGCCATGGCCAGTTGACAATGAAGAAGAAGAACAAACCTCTGGGGGTTCCTTAGCCAATTTTAAGGCAAACTCAAATGAGAAATTAGACACCATCACTGCTCTGAAGACTTGTACCAAATGGCCATTAAGGCTATCAAATTAGCTAAAGATTAGCAATATTTGAATGTAGCGTTAAATATTCTGGGTGCTGTATAAGTTTCTACCAAGTGTGCTTTTTTTATATTTCTTATTGACATGATTAGTACACAATTCTTTAAAATAAGCAGGTAAAAACTGCAACCCACAAACAAATGCAACACTTAAAAATACAGCCCTTCACAAAAACAAGATTGTCAGTTGGCACCAAGTGATGAGATCAAAGAGAAAGCACCTCTTATACAGTTGAGTATTGAGGGAGGGGGGAGCAGGTGATCAATAAATAAGGGGATTGTTTTGTCTTGTTAGGATCCTTAGTGACCTAGGCACAATGATACCCAATAAAAGTGTGAGTAAAATCTACATATGAGATGGCCCATGCTAATGAGATGCTACAGCACTATTTCAAAAAGAAAAACACCCATTATGGAGTTACTGTAGCTCAGATATAAATTTGTGTGTACTTTGAGAGTGCATTACATCAGAGATTAGATGTGAGTTGTAACTGTTTAACTTAGAGATGCTTTTTAACACCATGTCCTACGCTGTGTTGATAAAGGAATAGAAGCTTTGCATTTATTCTCTGATTTTTCATCAACGGATAGTCATCTGAGAAGCTATCCATTTTCTAAGTAGGATACATAATGCCACAACATCACCTTTGAGTCAAATAACCCTCTCACGGTAAGTTTTTTTAGTAAGTTTTTCTTTTAGAAGTTAATGATGCAAATATGAATCTTACAAAAAAAAAATAATAATAGAAACTAAACAGAAGGATTCTTTGACAAAGCAAATTTTAAAAACATGTTGTTACAAAAACAGCTTTAAAGGGTTTGTTAAAATTAAAAAATCCTGAACTGTTGTGGAGTCACAATTTAAACAGTACAGCTATAATGTTTGAATTTGTATTGTTAGTAATGATTTCAGCAGTACTTTTCAGTTACAGGTGACAAAATGGAAGACAATAAAATGAGAATGTGCACACAGTAAGAAAAATCGTGTCATCCATGACGATATCATCATTTGATAGATAGATAGATAGATAGATAGATAGATAGATAGATAGATAGATAGATAGATAGATAGATAGATAGATAGATAGATAGATACTTTATTAATCCCAAGCGGAAATTCACTTACAAACCTCTAATGTCTATTTAACTAATGTTGCCTTATTTTAATTCCTTATTTTGTCTTTTATTTTTCTTTTCTTCATTATGTAAAGCACTTTGAGCTACTTTTTGTATGAAAATGTGCTATATAAATAAATGTTGTTGTTGTTGTTATTTGTAAACCCTATGCTAAAATCCCCATACAATATTGTTACATTGGGAGAACCCCCATGTCTATCACACATTAAATTTAAGCCTTGCATTGTAATTTGTTACTTATGAATGCCTATACTAGTTTACTTAAACAATAACGGTATCTACTTGCCTGATTTACCAATTTTTAAATTTGCTGTTGTTTACTATTAGTATTTATATATTTTATATTCTATTGCAGGAAAAGGCACCATATTGTCCACTTGAATAATGGGGTTACTTTTAATGAAAGTCATTAAAAGAGATTTCCGTTTTTGTTGTGATTCTGATTAAGTATCTAGTACCACAAAAGTTTACTGGTATTGCTACTGAATACAAAAATTCTGGTATTGTGACATCCCTAGAGTACAACTTAACAAAATGTCTTAAATGCCATATGCTGTACTGTAGTTCAGCACTTCCTCCCCAAATTCCCTTTACATCCATAAACTCAGATAGAGTAAAAGATTATGCAGCAGTTAAGCTACACATTTAATTATGCATTATTGATAATAGGCCTACAAACAATATACAACCTGATAATAGTGGACATGTAGTTTCAGGTGGCACATGAATTTGTAGTTGCACTCTGTTCTTTCTGGCCAGCTCATTTTTGGTTAGCTCTCTTCATTTCATCATCTCAGGCCTCACATTTAAATGGTGCAGAATTACAAAAATGTTGTTTACAACCATTTCCAGGCACACTTTGAAATGTATAAAAACTAAACATGGCGTAAAACAACGCACATTTTTACCGTAGCATCCCCCCTTGCATACGCAGGTTTCTGCCTGGTTTTAAAAACTTGGCAGTAACCAGCGTCAAAGCACTGCTACTGTATCTTTGCAGTCTCCCTTTTTTCAGATTCACATCAATGACACAGGATTTATCAAATATTTCGAAATTAATTGTATATCATTTACAAAATTAAGACACCTGTTTTTAATCATTCTGTAACAATATAATGGCACATGCCATGCCCAGACTATTCCAAATATCATAGCTGCTTTGGCCGTGTTACTCTCAGTGCACCACTTTTAAGAGTATTTTCACCCACTGTATCTGTGCGTGGAATCACAGCTGTACAGTAGCTGATCGGAAAGCCCTGGAGGACATTAATAGCATATAAGCTCAGGAAGGCCAGCTCGAGGCTCAGAAACAGTTAACAGCTATAAATGCATTCAATCAGTCCATCAAGCGCTCCCAGTAGAACAGTTTGTACTTAACAATTACTTCACTGTAAACTTACACTACAAGTGTAATATTGCACAATCCGAGCCACATTATTAACCATTTCCAATATCTGCAGTATACATACATGTCTATTGTACTTATGCTTTCATACTATATATTTTTAATTGTTTTTATTGTATTATTATTATGATATCATTTTATAGGAAAATATGTTTATGAAGGATTTGAATATTGAATCTCTTTGTACCATACAATGACAATAAAGGAATTTGATTCAACTGAATAGAAGAGAGCATGTACAGTGGTGTGAAAAACTATTTGCCCCCTTCCTGATTTCTTATTCTTTTGCATGTTTGTCACACAAAATGTTTCTGATCATCAAACACATTTAACCATTAGTCAAATATAACACAAGTAAACACAAAATGCAGTTTTTAAATGATGGTTTTTATTATTTAGGGAGAAAAAAAATCCAAACCTACATGGCCCTGTGTGAAAAAGTAATTGCCCCCTTGTTAAAAAATAACCTAACTGTGGTGTATCACACCTGAGTTCAATTTCCGTAGCCACCCCCAGGCCTGATTACTGCCACACCTGTTTCAATCAAGAAATCACTTAAATAGGAGCTGCCTGACACAGAGAAGTAGACCAAAAGCACCTCAAAAGCTAGACATCATGCCAAGATCCAAAGAAATTCAGGAACAAATGAGAACAGAAGTAATTGAGATCTATCAGTCTGGTAAAGGTTATAAAGCCATTTCTAAAGCTTTGGGACTCCAGCGAACCACAGTGAGAGCCATTATCCACAAATGGCAAAAACATGGAACAGTGGTGAACCTTCCCAGGAGTGGCCGGCCGACCAAAATTACCCCAAGAGCGCAGAGACGACTCATCCGAGAGGTCACAAAAGACCCCAGGACAACGTCTAAAGAACTGCAGGCCTCACTTGCCTCAATTAAGGTCAGTGTTCACGACTCCACCATAAGAAAGAGACTGGGCAAAAACGGCCTGCATGGCAGATTTCCAAGACGCAAACCACTGTTAAGCAAAAAGAACATTAGGGCTCGTCTCAATTTTGCTAAGAAACATCTCAATGATTGCCAAGACTTTTGGGAAAATACCTTGTGGACTGATGAGACAAAAGTTGAACTTTTTGGAAGGCAAATGTCCCGTTACATCTGGCGTAAAAGGAACACAGCATTTCAGAAAAAGAACATCATACCAACAGTAAAATATGGTGGTGGTAGTGTGATGGTCTGGGGTTGTTTTGCTGCTTCAGGACCTGGAAGGCTTGCTGTGATAGATGGAACCATGAATTCTACTGTCTACCAAAAAATCCTGAAGGAGAATGTCCGGCCATCTGTTCGTCAACTCAAGCTGAAGCGATCTTGGGTGCTGCAACAGGACAATGACCCAAAACACACCAGCAAATCCACCTCTGAATGGCTGAAGAAAAACAAAATGAAGACTTTGGAGTGGCCTAGTCAAAGTCCTGACCTGAATCCAATTGAGATGCTATGGCATGACCTTAAAAAGGCGGTTCATGCTAGAAAACCCTCAAATAAAGCTGAATTACAACAATTTTGCAAAGATGAGTGGGCCAAAATTCCTCCAGAGCTCTGTAAAAGACTCATTGCAAGTTATCGCAAACGCTTGATTGCAGTTATTGCTGCTAAGGGTGGCCCAACCAGTTATTAGGTTCAGGGGGCAATTACTTTTTCACACAGGGCCATGTAGGTTTGGATTTTTTTTTCTCCCTAAATAATAAAAACCACCATTTACAAACTGCATTTTGTGTTTACTTGTGTTATATTTGACTAATGGTTAAATGTGTTTGATGATCAGAAACATTTTGTGTGACAAACATGCAAAAGAATAAGAAATCAGGAAGGGGCAAATAGTTTTTCACACCACTGTATTTACAGATGATGATGACAGGCTTCTAAGCTGATTTAGATTTCCAAGAGCTATCCTCTTGGCGCTGTGTGCTGTTACAATACTAGGATGTATACTTGATGTCATTTTTATTATTAAATGCATTAAAGTATGCATATTACTTTTACCGTACATTAATTGTTAACTTTTAAATAATGTATACTGTTAATAATTCACGGTGGCACAGCGGTACTGATGAGCTGGTGTCCCATCCAGTGATTGTTCCTGCCTTGTGCTGTATGCTTGCTGGGATTGATGTGACCCTTGATGGATAAATGGTTGGAATAATTAAACATGTATTAAGAAGATTTTTTTAATGTTCCATAAAAGTTTTGAAGAACCAGCATTCTACGCTTACAGCTGGTTTTACATCTACTACTGAGCTTTGATTGTGGTGATTGGTTATGTGGAGAAAGAAAATAGAAGGACAGGAACTGGGGGTTGGTACGATTGACAAACACAGTATTTCTGCAATAAATTATCTCATCAAAGGTTGCGCACATCCCAGCAAACATTTTGTAGGAGGCAGGAACCATCCCTGGATGGGGGAGGCAAGTACAATCCCTGGACGGGTGCCAGCTCATTGCTACTGCTGCACCACCATGCCCTCATGTTTAATACATGTTTTACTGCATTTCATCATGAAAATTATATCAAATGCACATCTTAGTATTCTAAAATGTTCAGAGAGCTGTAATATCATGAATGTAATGTATTCTGTGTGGCGATCAGTGTCTGTGCGTTCCTATCTGCAAAAGAGAAAGCCCATTTAAGAAGCAGGTAGTGATTCATATGCATTAAACATATACAATATGAAGCATTTAATGTGTTACTTTAGTTACGATAGGATTCGAGAAACTCTAGTAAACTAAATATTGATTTTAAGATTAAGTTTATGACATTCTACTTTAATGACAAAATAAAATACAAGACTAAACTGGAAAGTTCAAGATTAAAGTCAACATTTCAACTTTCTTTTTTCTTCACTGTGGCCCTATTTTTTTTTTTTTCTTTTTTTCTGTGCCTTAATATTCTTCACCTTAAGAAAGTGACAGTGAGAGATGTTACACAGAGTTAAACAGTGTCATTGTTACAGCCTAATTATTTAAATAATAAATACTAGGGGGCTTTGCCCCCTGCTCACTTATTTGAATATGTGGACTATAGAGCAGCACACCACCATCTTATCCAGGCAGTGCCAAAAGCCCTTAAGCTGTCCTATAGTACATTCTACCACTATTATCCTTATAATGTCACTCTTGTTCAGTAAGTGGGTTGGCGAGTGGGGTGAGAAGCCACGTCTTCTGTGGGTACCCACTGTCACCTAAGTAATTGTGTTAAATGGTTACATCATAAAGATAACTTATAATTTTGACCAAAGGGATAATATTAAATGTCTTATCTTACCGAGAAGCGAGCAATCACACACAACACCATTTTCAAGTTTGCTCCCAACACTAATATTTCTCAGAATGAATGAAACATGAGTTGAGCCAGGCCATCTCACCACAACATTAATGAGATGCATTTTTGCATCACACATAATTTGCACATTAATAGATTTACATAAGCAAATTAATTCTGTGAAGGCGCCATCAGAGCAATCAATGTGCGTGCAGTCAACCGCTCCGATTACATTTGGAAAACTGGACGTTGTTGCAAATTGCGCTTTGAAGTTTGCCTGTTCAACCACAGTGCAAGTAAATGTTATATATCTGGATGACAAGTGGATAATACCCTCCTGGCTGAAAAATACCCAATTGGCCAGCCAGTTCACATTATAAAACACCTATGGCTAAAAACCCAAAGGCGGATAGAACTTGCAAAGGAACAGGTAGAAAACAATTCAAACTCTGCTTTTGTAAAGCCAGCCCCAGTTCAACACACAGCTCCTGGAAATCTAAATCAACTTAGAAGCAAGCCATCCATCATCATGAGGGCAAGAAATCACTATAATCTCTAAATACGTGCTTTCTTCTAATTCTTCCATTTGAGATGTCTTCTAACAGTGCTAAAGCAACTATCATTTAATTAGTCATCAAAAAAAAGACCATACCAACAATTTATTTATACCTTTATAAGAGATACCAGCATTTTAAAAAACTTAGTCTATTTAACTTTTACACTTTCCTGAAATTATGTCTGAGCCTTTTTACCAACTGGTAAAAGGGTGCCAATTTTATGTTGCAAAATATTTTAACTGCCAGTTTATAAACCAATAAATACTACCAGAAAAAAAAACTCTTGTCAGTACTAAAATAATTATGGCAAGATTACAAGTTACTATAATGGTACAGGTATTAGCTGGAGCAGCTGAAGAACAAACGGAAATGAACAGATGAGTCAAAGGTAATCCTTTACGCTACAGTGTGGTGAAAATGTGTGGAAATAACAGTGCTACAATAAGCAAAATCTCTCAACAGCTCCAAATATACAAAGCCTAACCATATACAGACTATAGCTCAAAGTGTTTAACAAGATGTCAAAAAATAGTTACAAGATAAACAAATTAAATTATGTAAGAAAAATAATGAATAAGTAATAAAAAAAAAGATACAACCTTACATAACACAAACATAATTGGTAGAAAAGTACAGGTATAGTCCTTATTTGTAATATTGAATTCTAAGTCTCTAAAGAGGAGTTATGAGTTATCCAGTTATATCTGTAAAATATGACTGAAGTAGTATCATACCTTGAAAATGCATTTCTGTTTCTGGAACTGACATGTTATCTTTACTAGTTTACATTTGGTTGACAGCATGGCAGATGGCACATTGAACATAACTGAAGCTTGCTCCGACAGATCCAATGTCCTGGGTTCAAATCCCAATCCTGGCTGTTGTTTGCAAGGTGTCTGTAAACTACCACCATCTTTGGTAGATTTTCCTCTGGGTACTCCAGATCACAATTTCATGGGTGTGTGACCTGCTTTGCAACCAGTGCTACTGGGATCATACTCATAAATTGATTTGAGAATGTTATATTACATTTAGGTGTCGGTTTTATTGAAGGTGACTTACAAGACTGTAATATTTATAGATGAGGCACAGACAGGTTCAGTGTGACGCCGTGGACAGCATAGGAGGGAATACTGCCCACAACCTTGGAATTTTTAAATTTAATTACTCTGCAACTACATCAATGAAAGATACAAAAAAAAATGTGCAAAAGCATCTTCTTTGCAAAAGGAAAATGCATTAAGAAACCCATGACGAAAAAAAAATGAATTGCTTAATTTATTTTTACTTTTAAGGTAAACTTATGACCGAAAAAAGGAGTGCCAACACAATTACTGAATTCTTCGGGCAAAACGTCTTACATGCAGTAGAGCTACAAAACCATCTGGTAACAGCTTGTTTTAAGAGCATCATTCGCTTTCTTCAACAAACAAGTAAATAAAAATAAATTAAAAAGTACTTATGTGTTAAAAATTCTTTCATTTCAGGCAGATTTTCACAAAACCTGCATCAAGACAACTGGCAGACAACAACATATGCAGAAAGCTCAATAAATGAATGTATGCAAATAAATATACTCATAATCCAGCACATATACTAACTGTGTCAAGGATGTTCGGTTACTGTTGTGGGTATGCTCTCAGTTGGACTGGTACTGGCACACTTTTATAATTAGTTTTTGCCATGTACTTAATATTTCATAAACGCTCTACATCCCCACTACCGATAACGTTATTAAAATAATATATGGATGGATGGTATTAGACACATTTTGCGCTAGTTTATTAAATTCCATAGACATCAAACATAAACTGCATAACAATATATAAATAGCAGTCATGGTCTTTTAAGACCAACTAAAAAAATACATACACTGCACTCCAAACTTTGCGAACTTCCAGGTCCTCAAGCATATATTCTCGACGTGCTCTTTGATATCCACGTTCCTACGTTTGACTCTACGTCATAATCACGTAGAAAGGCGGGCAAGACCGAAAGGAAGCTTTGGTTGGCCCCGCCCATTTACACGCGTGCGCGCCGCGTGTTTGGATTTTGCGTGCAGTTATACCAATGCATGTGTATACATCTATACAAGTTATGTACTTTAAATGTATCTGTATACATATATCTATTTAGACGTGTAGGTGGTGTGTGTGATATCGATATGATCTAAATTCCGAAATGTATACTTTTCAATAGTTTATTTGGATTGACAACTGCTGTAGATGTAATATAAGTACATATTCAAAAGTGAATCTCGCTTGAAATTCTGTATGTTTTGACAAGGGAAATGCTAGATCATTTTTTATAACATAAGACGAAGCGAGACTTGGTGACTTTGTAGGGGGGACTTTATCAATGCCATAAAATAAATAACTGCAGAAAATAAGTCATACAGGTGTACGGACAGTAGTAATATCGTACTTATTATAATAAATAATAAAGTAAAACATTATGTGACTCGTTCAGCCTTTAGCTTTTTTCTTTGCCGATGGTTATAATCCCTAATAAAAGTTGGTGCCTAAATCCCACCTATTTTTTTTTCTTGTCTGGGTAAGTCAATTATAGCACAGTGTGCCCCGTGATTGGTGAGCGTGTTTAATGTGTGACTTCCGATAGGATGAAGCGCATGTCAATCAACGCATTTTTTTTTTTTGTCGCTTGCCTTCAGTGTGTCTACTTACAGCCTTACCCACATGAAGCCGCATAGTGTTGTTGCTACAGAGTAAATTATTACAAATAATTTATTTACATGTAAATTTAAACCTTGTTAATCAATCAGAAACACAGAATATTAACACCCTTATACGTCTGGTAAGCAGCTATTTCTGTCTTATTTATTTTGCTCATGGTGTTGTGTTTGGTATTGTTAGTATATTATGGGCTTCTTAGCGTGCTGCACTGTAATAAGGAGGTTCACTGTTTCTGTTTAAGGCCTAATTAGACCAGCATGTCATATACGTTTGTGATTTAAGGGAAGGTGTAAAGGTATGGGTCAGTCATTAGTCTGTTGTGGATCAAAAGGTAATAATCGGTTTACCAGCCGCGTCATTAGTTATTGGCCATTTATTGAGGAACCGAGAAAGGTGGTTCCTTAAGACATGTGAAGGCCTGCAGGAATCTCCACTTAGCACTGTATTTGTGTTCAATGTTAATGGCCGGAGCTTGTCGAAAACGCAGGCGTCCCTTGTTTTCTTAGAGTTACCTTTAAGGATAGCGTCTGCTTTGTTTCCTTTGTAGACAAGGCTGTCGTTCTTCTCCAGAACACCTGCACTTTCCATTAGCTGTACCTCCTTTGGCTCAGGCCTATCGAAGGCCACCTGGGTCTTGGGGTTTATGTCCATGTCACGTTATTTTTGTATCATTATATTTTAGGGTGTGTGGATTTCCATAATGTGAAGAATGTTGAAAATAATGTCACGTAAATGTTATGTGCACTAGCAAACTCTGACCTTATATCGTAGTGAAATTAAGATGTGCCTATCTTTATTGGTTTTAAAATAGCCAGCAGAACGTTAACTTATGAAACTTTGTTCACGCATTATGTCATCAATTATTTTAAACAGTATGGTTTGTCCGTCTTTAATTTTTACACAGCATGTTGAGGGTATGTGGTGTCATTTCATTTTTTCCCATTTTGTTTTGTAAGCCCCTTATTGTTACAGTTGTGCTCAAAAGAACTTGTAGTCTTTTAAGTAACAAGAAATGAAAATGGAGTTTTTTTTTTAAACTGATTTCTTAAAAAAAATTACCCATCCAGAATCATAAACTTGCATCAGCCTTTATACGAATACAAAGGCAGAGCTCTGTTCATATGTACTTTTTGGGGTATAGATGCTATTACAGCTTTGAAGTTGGTGTCCAGGAATACTTTCTGTTGTGTTCCATATTCTAATTATCAGAAAGGAGATGTTAAAAAGTCATACTGCTCCGTTGTGATAATTTACTGAAATATTTATAGTTTCTCGTAGGTAAGATACACATTCTATATTCGTAACATGCTAAAGAGTATTGCATTTTTTTTTTCTTGATTAGTATTTTGTATATGTTTACACAGCCTAGCCCTTTTAGCAGCATTACTATATATGAACCAAAAAAGATGAAACAAGAGAAAAGTAACTTAAGATGCAAAAATGGATACTTTTTCTTATTTCATGACTTAGATAAATTTTTGTTTTGTGAGTGGTTTGCGTGTGTATGTTTACGTCTGTATGTTTACACATGTAAGTACATTTATAGACTAATTTGATGTAAAGATTTTGGTGAACCTTTCAATTAGGTAAGAAAGTGATTCATAAGACAATATGAAACACTTTTTTTGCTTCTGCCTGTGGCTGTCTCTTGATCTCAGTGGAAAACCTAATGGCAGCTGTGATCTACTGGAAATGCTAACAATAAACTTTACAGTGAGCTCATGTCAGTGTCTAAATTTAGTCAGCCATAGTTTATCAAATTACAACAATTGAAAACAACACACTTTGTAGTGACTTGAAAGTTAGCAATATTCTTTCAGTAAGAGTCAACAAATTTCCTGAATTTACTGACTTTAAAACTTGCAGATAGACAGTTTAGTATGCCTTATTATATTTTTGCACTGTCATTTCAGAATTAAGTGAAATTATCTAATTCAGACATATGTTCATAATGATGAATAGGTTTGTATTGTTCAAGTTTAAACTAATTTTCTGAACTTCCATATCCCAATGTAAGATTCTTAGGACAGGTGAGCAATCCCAGTTGCAAAGTAAGACAGTACTTTTTTTACTTAATTCATCATTTAATACAATAGATAGGTATGATCAAAAATACTTGTCTGATACTCTGGTTACTCTTAAAACCAAGTGGATCTTTTCTTGATACTGTTTTATGCACTTTTTATAATTTATTAAACTAAAAGCCTAATTTTTTATAGTATGTGTTAATTTTCATGTTGAACAAATAGAATGCATTTTTTTCTGAACCAGGAGAGAGGCTTTTCTGCAAGAGTTAAAGAGCTGCTAACTTAATGGATTTTTTTAAATAGAAAGTGAGCACAAATAAGGCATAAAACACACAACAAACGCTTAAATTCAGTCAAACTATAGTGTATAATATTCAATTTATTATGTCTAAGGATGATTTCAAACAGCAGCATTTTTGGTTGGGAAGATATTTGTACATTTGGATAATCAACCAGAAGGACATGAATGTATTTTTTTGGCTTGGAAATACTTTTTTATTAATTTAATCATAGTGTTCTTTTTTTAAATATGTAAAGATAGTTTTCAAGATTTCAGAATATTTGCTCAAATTTTAAGCAGCATTATTCTGTACACTATAATATTGCATAACTGTTAAGAATTTTCTGGGGTTGTTACTATAATATATTTTTAAACATTATCGTTGTGACAGATCAAAATGTTTCGCCATGCAGCGTGCTTAGCTAGTAAGCCTCACTTAGATGGGTAAGCCAGACTTGTTTCAGTCAGATTTGGTTCCACCAAAAAGGATTAGGACAAGTCAAGCTTGGTAACTAAGGCAACTAAGTACCATCTCTTAGACTCTTCTTTGTATTAGGCTAAAGCTGAAGCATAGCAGAGTGTTGTGGATTGAGAGTTTATGAAATCCTCTGTCGATGAGAAATAAAAACTCGGCAAAAAGTTCAGATTGTTTTTAGCATTTCAAACATTGCTGAACTCTTAGCTACACTATCATTTAAATTAATTTGATATGTTTGTTACAGAATGGTAAAACATTAAAAGCTGTACTGTTTATTGAAAATGCTAAGAATAACAGTCATATCACATTTAAATTATTACACAATTATTTTTATTGTCCTTATTTGTCAACAAAAGACAAAATGAAAAGTCATGTTTCATAATGTTAGATTGTCAGTTTTAAAAAGTACAAAAATGGTCAGAAATATTCATAGTAATATAATGTACAAGAAAAATGACTCACATCTAGTCATTTTAGGATCAACTATTTTGTGCTGTTTCCTTTAAATCTTATTAAAGTGGGAGCTTGCGTCCCCAATGAAGCAATTCCCCTGAGAAGTTGTAATCACGTTGGAGCTTTCATGAAGTCTACAACAAGTCTAAGCACATTTTTCCCTGGCTAATGCACTGAGTGTTAGGAAGGTAGGCTTTGAGTGGATAGGTGACATTTACTTCTGGTGCTGAAAATCCCAAAACAATGTACCACCACCGTTTTAAATTTTGAGTTGTCTGTCACATTTCCAGTACCGGTTTACCACGCAGCCCTACTATAAACATGTAAATATATTGCTCAGCAGAAAGAGCCTTTATGAATTCTTGAAGCAGGCTAAGTACTTTGCTCACTGGTTCTTTAATTTCTATGTTCAGCTATCTTAATACCAGGCATGATATCCTATTGCATCAATTTGAGCAGTTTTTTCAAAATTTGTGTAACTGTGACACCTGTTGGCATCACACCAATGAAAATACAAGGGACGTTGAAAAGGTTTCTGCACTTTTTTTTTTTTTTTTTTTTAAACTCTATTAAGAATTTCAAAAAACAAATTACATCACTTTTCTACGTAGTCACCTTCCTTTGCAATGCAATTTTCCCGGCGTCGTACCTTCTTTTTAATGCCATCAGCAAAAAATGATTTTGGTTGAGTGCATAGCCACTGATGCACTGCTGCTTTCACATCAGGGGTCTTTGTTCATTCCTCGTGGTCGTGGCTGTAGGTGGATGTCCAAAGCACTGTGCATCCGTCACACTAGTACAACCATTTTTGATCATTCCAATCCACTCCTAGATGACTGTATGAGAGAGAACTTTATCTCCATACTGAGCACACATGCGGAGATGAATTTGTGCTTCTGGCACACCTTCTGCCCACAAAAAGCATATGACAGAACGCTGTTCCTCTTGGGTGCAATTTATAAGTTACGTAGCTATCTTCACTCCAGGGTGACAACTCTTATACTAAACTGCAAGGGCAGCCGGCATGCCAGACAGAACTAGTCACATGACACTCTCAGACATGACCATATACTCCTCCCACCTTCACTGTTTCCAACAAAACTATAAAAGTGCGGATACATTTTGAACAACCCTCGTAGGTAATAATGTAATATCACTCTGACAGATTAATTATGTACATATGATGACCTTACTACATTGACGTGTTATGGCTTTTGTGATTATGTGATCCAAAATGTACAGCTTTAGTTATTACAGGTGATATGGCATTTATGTTTATATTTTTTGCAACAAAATTTTTTTTATTTATTTTATTGATCAGATTCAGTAAATATCTTGATCGTGTTCTGTTAAATGAAATATTCCATATTGAGGCCTTTTTAATTCAGTTCAGAATTTGTGATAAACATATATGCATATTAGCAAATGAAATAATCATATTATTTAAATTTGCTGATGCATTAGTTTTCTTTAACAAAGTTCCAGGTTATATTTAAATTGATTTTAGTAAGTAAAGCAATATGCATCTTTTAAATACTTACTCATATGAAGCTGATACTCTCAACCCATTGTCATTACCAATAGGTTTTGTTTGAAATTTTTAAGTGCGCTCGGATCATCTGCTGGCTTGCTGCAGCTGCTGCTGGCGAACTGCGTGTTCTGCTTGTCGTTGTTTTAAGAGCTGTGAGCACCTGAAGTGTGTCTGCCAAAAGCATTCCAACAGCTGCTAAGTTAGATGTCCATGAAGTTGTTTTAAATTGTTTGTAAATAGGGTGTGACGTGCAAAAGTCCCCGTCTCACGGGTTTTGCTTCCTTTGGTTGTAATGTCTAGTCTCGCATGTCGTCAGTGTGTCTCCAAGATGATCTGGTCTTGATCGCTTCACTCAACCCCCCCCCCGGAGGCTCTCTATGCTCCTACCACTTTGCGTCTCTCCCACTAGCGTTGTGAAGGGGGGGAGCTGAACGTATGCTAAGGAGAAGCAGACATATCAACTACTGGTTTTGTGCTGCTTCTGCCAAGATACATGTTCTGCTTGTCGCTCTGCACATCGATCATTTAAAAGCCTGTACAGTAGCTGTCCTCCTGTCTCACTGCCTTGTCTTGCATGACGTTAAAATGTCTCTCATGGGATGTCAAATTGTCTTCTGAGAAGATCACGCCTCGTCTCCCTGGTCTCCCTGCCAAGATTTTTTTTTTATAATAGAAAGATGTTACTCCTATCCTTAGCCCAACATCCACATATCATTTGTGTTTACAAAGTGTGTTTTAATAAGTTTACATGTGTTTAAAGCATGTGGGAGGGGTATTTTAAGGCTTAAACTATAAAAAAAAAAAAGTTTATTTATGTGGTCTTTCTATATCACAGATTTTCACCTATTGCTGATGGGTCTGGAACGTAACTTCCTTGATAGGCAGGGGATCACTGTATGTTCTCTTTTTTTCCCCTCCTTGAGTAACATAAAAAGAAATTGCTCAGTGAAGATCCAGCCATAAGTTCTTATCTCAGTGAGACCATCAGCCAAATGAAATTAACTCGTATTCTTTTAAGCTTTTTCCTTGATATCCACTTTCATACTTTTTGTTCATTTTTAATTCTGAAATGTAGGTATACTGATAATGTTCAAAAGGGTAAGGCTGTATAGCTAAGGGGACAGTATTGGGCCTATCACAAAATACATTTAAATTATTTAAATGTAGCAAAACTGTGCTCATAGGACATAAGAAAATACCAAACACAATTTCAACTCATGAGTGTTTTGGGGTTGTTAATATGACCAGAAATAATCATGGTAAACAAATTGTTTCAGGCAGTAATAATAATATTGCATTATATATTTTTTACACTTGAAGCATTGTTTTCATTAAAAATAAAATGAAAGAGAATGCACAAAAAATGAAAAGGTTCCACAGAGGCTTGAATTTTACTTTATAGAATTAAAAATGCATGCATACTAATTAAATAATACTGAAAACAAAAGTTCTTCAGTATTAATTTTGGTACATCTTTATCCTTATTACTGCTGAACCTGATAATTTCTGAAAGCACTTGCATGTCGTGTGGTAAAATTTGGTTTAACTTAAATATTATTTAAATATAAAAACACAAAATAAACGACCATTGTGTTTGATAAGCATTCAAATATTTTTTTCCCCCAAAATTCTTGTAATTTGGTGCACTCAGGAAGGCGTCCGCTTTTATGTCCACACGGATTTGCTCTAGGTGTTCGTTGATGACCTTCCGGTGCCACTTCCTGGTGTGGCGGAAGTGCCACAGTAGCACCCGAAAGCATTCCAAGTATCCCTGGAAGGTTCTTCCTCCACTTGCCCAGGTGTGGCGGAAGTGCAGGTCTCCCAGGCTCTGTGACACTCGCGGCACATCGCTGACAGTGGCCACGGGCCCCAATGGGTTTGAGCCTCTTTGCTCCATCCCTGTGGTCCCCTCCTCATCCAGGGAGGTTGCCCCCTCGTGGCCTGGGGAATGTATAGACCTCCTCCCGGTCCTTCCAGGCGTCCCGGCTGGGTCTGGCCCCCAGCCTCCTGCCACACTGCCCCATCGCCAGCGGAGACCCATCAGGCGCAGTGGCCCGTCCCGCAAAGGCAGGTCACCCACAAAGCGGGACCGAATCACGCTCGTCCAGAGTTTGGTCCTGCCAAACAGAAAGCAGACACAGGGGCAGAGACGGTGCCCAGACGGCACTAAGCTAAAGGGCCAACGCTCCCCCCTTTGGCCGGCACCCTGGCAGCCGAAACCTCGGCACTCGCTCTGCAGCCTCCGTGCCCTTTTCATTGGGTTGTTTAACGGGACCGCTCGCACTCCCGTCTTCCCCACTGACCTCGGGGCTTCCCTCTGCACCTGCAGAGGGCGGCCCGTCTCCGTACGTGAGCGCACAGGCTCACTTCTCTCACTGTGGGAAGATCTGGCCTTACACCTCCGGTTCCTCTCTTTCCTCTGGGGCGCCCTGACGGTTTGAGTCTCCCTACAGGAAAGGAAGAGACCCCTGGCCGTCTGCACCCCTGTGGAGTGAAGGAAGACTGATGCTGGCTTTGGGAGTAGGGCTTTAAGACCCGCGGCACTCAGCAGCCGGTGTCTTGTCTCCACTCCCACCACACAATCAGCCCTCTGTGTCGCATCCACTGTCGGAGATGCAGCTACTCGGTCACCGGAACTGCACGATACTGGGACGCATTCGCTCGCGTCTTCTTTTCTTTTTATGGAACAGGCCTCACTTACCCGCACCGCCTCGATCCTCTGGCCAGAGATTCCAGCGCCGCACTGCTCCACCCACTGTTGCAGTGTGGCACGATTGCCTTTCCCTCCAGCTCGAGTATCCAGTTTCAAAGGTCGTGTTTCACCTGTGAAAGCGACTCGGCGAACCGAAGGAAAAAACCTCTGGGTCGTGCCGAGCCGCACACACAAACAGAGCATCAGCCAGCGGAGGACTTACCTGTTGATCAGTCCTACTCGCCGGTGTAGCCTCCTTCCATATTTCGTCGGGTCCTACCCCGGCTTGGGATGGATGTTCGCCAGTCCCGCCTCTGACCAATCATCGACGGGAACACGACACACACTGTCCAATCCCTCACTCGCCTCGGGGAGGGACTTCTGGTTCTCCGCCATCTTCTTACGATCCCTGATGCGGTGGTGAGCCTCCTGGCAGCTCTTCTGCTTCAGCGGCTTTCCAAGCTGCAGCGTTTCCTCCTCCCCAGCTCTTCATGTGGCTGCCGCGCTGACGAAAACCCGCAGATCGGCACACGTCTGCAACCGACGCGGATCTGGGCCGACTGCCGTTGGGCAGGGAACTTACCTCCCGGAGCTCGTCTGTCCGAGGTGACTTCCTCAGTGTGGCCTTCCCTGACGCGATGCCGTCCCAGGTGTTCTTAGCAGCGGCGCACTCGTGGGAGTCTGCTGCACTCCTGCTGTGCCGGGTCTTTTCTTCCCGCATCAGGTGGACATGGCGCATCCTCAAATGCAAAGAGCCATTAAAAGTGGGTCTCTCTTTTTTTCTGTCTAATTCATATAGTAGATTTACCGTCTTCCAGATTAGTTAGCTTTTGATTTGTAATTAATTATTTTAAGATATACAGTAGATGAAGCTACAGATGTAATGATGCACATTTTCAATCTGTAAACATTTAAGGTTTAAGAATCATTAGAAATAATTTACATAATTACAATTACAGGTGCTGAAGACCAGTACTTTTTGGCAGATGTTATCTTTATGGAGAGCTGCAACTTTTCCACCTTTTCACTGGCAGCGCTTCAGTTCCTTCATAACAACCATCCATCCATCCATTTTCCAACCCGCTGAATCCGAACACAGGGTCACGGGGGTCTGCTGGAGCCAATCCCAGCCAACACAGGGCACAAGGCAGGAAACAATCCTAGGCAGGGTGCCAACCCACCACAGGACACACACAAACACACCCACACACCAAGCACACACTAGGGCCAATTTAGAATCGCCAATCCACCTAACCTGCATGTCTTTGGAATGTGGGAGGAAACCGGAGCGCCCGGAGGAAACCCACGCAGACACAGGGAGAACATGCAAACTCCACGCAGGGAGGACCCGGGAATCGAACCCAGGTCCCCAGATCTCCCAACTGCGAGGCAGCAGCGCTACCCACTGCGCCACCGTGCCGCCCTCATAACAACCAGCTGAATCTTAATGACATTTTAGCAGTGGTTACAGACAATGCAATAAACTGTCAGAAAGCATTACAGGAAGTTTTAAAAGCGGTTATGCATAACAATGTACATTCACCCTGCTTGTGTCATGTCATCAGTTTGGTGGGAGAGACCTGGCAGCACTATCAATACTTTAGTGAGGCTGCATCACTAGTGATGTGGGTAAATTCTGCCTTCTTCAAGAAGCCTGCCTGGAGAAGGAGATGGGCAACCTTCTTGTCACTGAAAGAGATTGTGCTGACCAAGCCTACCTGATGAATGGAACTGCAAAATAAGGTTCATTTGTGCTAGTGTGCTTTTCATTAAAAGGAATGTAAAGTGCTATTTCAGTATGGTTTGTTTTGTTGTAGCTTGTTTTGTTTTCTTACCATTTAAAAACTCAAACATCCGAATCAAGAAAAAATAAAATGGTGAAAACCAAAATTCAAACAAAAAAAAAAAGGAATTTGTGAAAAAATGAAACGTATTCCATAGAGACCTATAGGTATTTTTTTTCAAACAGCATGTATTAGCAATAGATTTTGACAAATTTGTGTCCCTACTCCTTACCATGAATATTTGTAAATAAATTTGGTGAATTTATTGTCAATTACTTCTCTTTGGTGTCAAATTTAAAAAAAAAAATCCTTAATTACCAACATTTCTTAAAATAAATATGTAGCATTCTGGAAGAATCCTTTCAATTACTTACATAAAATGTCAAAGTATCAAAAATTGTAAATTGATTGGACATAAAACTGGCATACACTTCATCAGAAAAAAAGTTTCCTGTTGTAGTTGTAAGGATTGGTTCTTTTCTAACATCTTTACAGCCAAAGAGATGGTGTTGCTATAGCTGCATGAATTATGTTGCCTAGATTCAACTGAACAGGATTATGGAACACCACCTGCCAAAAGTCTCTGGAAGGACAAGCCAAGTGGAAGTTTGGAGTGTATGTTTAATAGATTGTAGATACAAATGCAGCAGCAACAATGAGCTGTGTTCCAGTAGCTTGCTGCCATACAGCTGGAAACATCTGGAAGAGACCATAGTTTCTTGTTCAGACAAACCATTTAAGTACTGGTCTTTTAACAAAGTGCAGTTACTCACTTTGCCTCAGATTTTGAGGAAATATCTTTTATCCCCATGAAGTAGTGTAGAGAATGAGAGATTATTTAGTGTACTATAACACAGTTTTTACTAAAACCATAAACAACCTAACAGCTGAACAAGCAGAGATACATTTGTCCATCAAAAGGAATCTGCCACTTTCCTTCCCAAAAATGTTGTATACTTTTCCAGTGGCAGGTGTTCCCCAATGATGTTTGTATACTTGTATATCTTTATGCCACTAAGATAGCTATTTTAAAAAATCAGATTCCAGTAAGAGAAATGTTCTTGTTATGTTTAGCCATATTCCTGTGAATACTGTTGTACTATTACATCCCATGTTGAAAGACATGAAACAATCTTTGTTTGCTTTAGTGGTTTAGTTTAAATAAATTGTGATTTTTTTTTTCTGTGAAATTTCAAGCCGTATTAAAATGGTCTTGTAGTATGTGCTATGCAGTATACCCTACTTTGAGTCATTGTTCTTTTGAATTATTTTATTCCAAAGTATGAGTCTTATATTTAATGTTAACAGTGAAGTTAACAGTTGATGGAAATCCAGCTATCTGTTTCACTACAATAGCATCAGTATCGGAATACTATAAAACAATTACTCAATCTGAGTAAAATGGTATTGATGCCTCCCTACCACAAAGGGCAGGGACTTGATCAGTATAAGCTTATGATTTGTGCTTACTGGGAATTCCTCATTTGTGAGTAATAATTGCAAGCCATGGCCCCCATCACGAAAGGGGTGGCTTAGAACCTCAGTGGTGCTGGGTAGACACACATTGATTCATTCAGTACAGCACACGGCTCCTGGATATCTAAGGGCATCACAGACCTGTTATTGCTGCGGCCTACTATGCATGCCACATATAGGTGGGCACAAGTAGACGGTGGATGTCGCAAAATGGTTTACACTTTTGTAGACAGAAAAATCCATGATGATTTTTTACTACATTAAGCAAAATAAAAGTTGTAGCGATACTTGAAGCGTAAATAACTTTTCCTCTCACTGTTAATTATGCTAAAGCATCCATGGTGTAAAAGTGTCTAGAGCGTATAATATCTAAAGCCTTGAACAATGAGATCATTCATGGTAGATGCAGTTTGATAGGTGGGCACAAAGTTAATTCAATTTTATGAATTTTTAATTGTTGGATTTTTTACATTTTTTATTATTTCTAAATTGTGGATAACTTGAACAAAGTATTTCCACAATTGAGGGTAGATCACTGTATCAAATTTTACCGGATCTTTATCTCTTACATTGATGTTTTGCTGATGTATGTATCCAAGTTCTATCCAGCGAACTGAAGATCTGTCCCAGGGTTGTTTCCCATTTTACACCCAGTGTTAACCCATTGGGAAACCTTTAAAATCTGAATCACTTGCACATTGTGATTCCTTGAGGTTGTTAATTTTTGAGTACACCTGGTATAGACTCTTGGTTAGTGAAATAAACAAAGAAGGATGGGACTCTTGTATTGTAAGAGTATCAAATGACAATAATAAAGAGTTGTGGTACCAACTTGGTAACCTTGTATAACTGAATAACAAGCAAATGATTGCAGAGATGTTTTTTCAAACATGAGTTCAGGACAGAACTGGCTAAGGCAGAGCCTCCGGTTTTCAGTCCTCCTGGCAGCAAGAGGTGAGTCCAGGTGGATGGACACCAGAAGAGACATTAGAGATGTTCTAGCCATCAATCATCCAGTCTGCAGAGGGAGGAAGAGAGAAAAAGGCTTAAGGCACAGTGCCAACCCCTGGTGTGGCAGTATAGTTACAGTCCTTCAGCTGTCTCCTAAAAATATGCATGTGACAATATAAACACATGATTGTGTGCAAGATTATAATTAATGCTATCAATCCTCAGTTATATTTCTGCAAAACATGTTTGCACACTTCATTATTAATTAAAATATAATTAAATCATAAATTTACATATTGTCCTGTCTTACACTACCTCATTTAAACGTTCATTGGCTTCCCAAGTTTTCTCCATTTCAAGATGGTGGCTCTCACTTAGGTTCACTGGAGTCCCCAGCCTTTTTGGTATGTTGGTACCCCTCTGCTGCTTTGGGAGTCTCCCGTGCTAACTGTACATGAAAGGTCCATTCAGACATTTATGTTCCCTGCCTCCCCTGGGACATAGGAAAAGCTTTTTTGAAGGTGGCAGTCTTCTGGACAGGGGCCTCCTCCAAATGTTCCCAGTCCACCCTCACTGCTCACATGGACTTTCTAGGTCTATCCAGGCACCTCCAGCTCCAAATTTTAGCTGCAGGTGGAAGTCCCATTTTTTTTTTTTTTTTTTTTTTTTTTTTGTCTTATACGATTTCTCGTATTAGAAATTTGTTAGTTTTTGCATACCCCTTGGGGTCAGAGCGCAGGGTCAGCCATTGTACAGCGCCCTTGGAGCAATTACAGGTTAAGGGTCTTGCTCAAGGGCCCAGCAGAGTAGGATCTCTTTTGGCAGTGACGGGGATTCGAACCGGCAACCTTCAGGATACCAGCGCAGATCCTTAGCCTCAGAGCCACCACTCCACCCATTTTACTTGTGGTGCCAAGGAGAGTTGTGTTGTGGTGGAGCAGTCTATTAGCCAGCAAAAGTGCTGTGAAGAAGCAGTCTGTTTTTACGGTTCTGCCTTTGTCCAGTCTGATAGAGGTCACGGGACATTGTATCTTTGACTGCCGATTATAACAAATAATTCTGAGCAGGTATCAACCACAACCACTGCTTTTGAGAAAAGAATGGAGCTAAACGGCATCAACTCGGAGAGAGAGAGAGAGAGAGGCAAGTTTGTTCTACCACATGAACGTCACTGAGAAAAACTTTTACAAGTAGTCAAAATTTACACCTGGTGTTACAGACTCAAATCAAATGTATATTTTTATTATATTATAGTAATAATATTAATAATAATAATAGTAATAATAATAGCAGCTCACCACTCAAAACGCAGAACACCGAGACTCAAACCAGCAACCTTTTGGTTATGAAGCAGCAGCTCTTACCTCTGCACCATCCAAGAATACATATTCGTTCCTGTCGATTGACATTTGAGCTTGGGTTTGTAACTCATTGACAACAATAAATGTTGAATAAAAGAACGTGTTTATTTTGAGTCTTCACACATTATACACTTCACATCATTATTAGTATAACATGGAAAATGTTTCTGCTTTAGGTATGTGTTCAACATTTCTTTCCTCACATTTCCTTTTGTCCCACACTTACCCAGATCTTTGTAGACATGGAACATGCATGAAATGCATGTATTCCAGATAACGATATACTGTATTATTTACCCTATACAACCCCAGGCACCTTACACGCAGATAAGGAGCCTTGGCTGGGAGAACTATTTGCCCAAATTGAGCTCCGTCATTTTGGGGGGGGGGGGGGGGGGGGTATTTGTGGCAGATGGGATAGCAGGCTGCTTACTGCTTGTGCTGATTGACATATTTACAAAACAAAAGATGCTGATGGAGAGGTGCAAAGGAATTTAAGGTGGGCCAGGATTATGAGTTTTTTGTGTGTGTGCGTAGGCTTCAGAGATTCTAGTGTTAAATGGGGGGGGGGGGCAGGGTTAATATATAATGAAAAGTTGACTTGCTCAATTACTCGCTTATCAACAAAAACAGTTTCCCATTTTTAGTTTAAAGGAGAAATTTGGCAGGATGTTACATATAGGATAGAAGTTATCTGCTAAGAAAGGACATTTTGAAATATCAATATATTTTATGGTAAACTCCTCCACAAAATAAAAAAAGTATCAGCTACTTTTCTTTTTTGTAGTATTACTTAATTTCAATCAAATCCATTAAAGACATTTTGATATTTTGAGTCATTTAATTTTTTCTATTTGTCGATAGTTATTAATTTTACTTAACTGCTCTATGCTGTGCTGAGAGCGTGTTTTATGCAAAAGCAATTAACAGGCCATTTAAATAGCACAACTAACCAACATGGTTGACAGATGACTGAAGAGAAGGCAGTGTCCTGGACAGGATAAAAAAAGACATGATCACATTATTAAACAGAAAGTAAAAGTTCAGCAAAGCTTAATGAAGATGCAAAGCTCAATCACTGTTTTTGCTGTTTTGTTTAGATGTATACCAGGTCTCATTTTGGTTGTCCATTCCATTCCATCAACCTCCAGCCACCATTTCAGTGCTGAAAACTAAGGTCTAAGATAGTGGCACATGATGAATTTCTAATGGGGAAACCATGGCTATTGTGTTGCGATGTTTAAAGTTACTGCTCTTTGCTTCTCACTCCAAGTTAATACATCAGTGTAACACATAGGGTTCCACCACTTATGTGTATGCACTTCAAGCCCTGCTTTCGACGTACATTTGCATCTACAGACTTTAAAGGGGGACTTGCATACAACTGGAAAAAAAAAAACTTGAAAAGAAATACTGTACTTGAGTGAACAATGTAAACAAATGGAAATGATAAATAACTAGTGACAATTGTATATACTCAAATTCTACATTATTCCTAATAATTACCCATTTCAATTCAAAACAACGCCCTTTCCTGTAAAATTGTGTTTCGCAATGACCATTAACAAACCCCCAAGTCACTAGATAAAGCAAGAAAAATCAGGAATTGATTTAATGCAGCAATGTCTCACTCATGGGCAGTTGTGAGTAATCCGTTCCAGTGACCTAATAATATTATTTCTTATTATTATTTGACTGATGCCTTCACACAAGGCAACTTACAATATTTGAGATACTATTGGTTACATTTCTTTTGTTTTTCCAATTTGATAACAGGCAAGTGAAGTGACTTGCTCATGGTCATGGTGTTAGTATCATACCCACATATCGCCCACAACTTCAATGTTTGGTGTCTAAAGCATTAACCATTACACTACACTGAATACCAATAATATTAGCCCTTGGTTAAAAAAAAAAAAAAACTACAAATACTGTATACAGAAAAGTAATTAGTTAATTACATAGTGGTTCAACTTCTGACACATCCGATGGACCAATTGTTTTTAGGAATTTTTTTTTTATAAATTTTGCAATCCAATAAAAACAATACTTGTGTACTGTGGAGAGTTAAATGCATATCAAACCAAAACTATTTTAATGCAAGGACATGACCTATTTGAACAACTCATTTTGGCACTACTTGGCGGGCTCAGATGCATCGACATATGATATCCCAGAGGTTCTCAATTGGATTTAGGTCTGGGGAACATGTGGGGCAGTCAGTAGAGTAGCATCCAGGATCTGCCTACACACTCTGGCCACAAGAAGCTGGGCATTGTTCTGCACCAGGTGGAACACAGGACCCACTGCACCAGCGTAAGGTCTGTCAGCGGCTCTTAAGGATTTAATCCCGGTGCCTAATAGCAGTCAGGGTGGTGTAGCCTAGCATCAGGTAGGTCTGTGTGACCCTCCAAGGTATGCCTCTCCACACCATCACTGACCCACTGCCAAAATGGTCGTGCTGCAAAATTTTTCAGGCTGCATGAAGTTTACCTCAGTGTCTCCAGACTCTCTTCACGTCTGTCACAAGTGTTCAGTGTGAACCTGCTCTCATCTGTGAAGAGAACAGGGCACCATTGGCCGAGCTGCCAATTGTGTATTTTCTGACAAACCAGCAAGCCCACGATTCTCAAAAAAATCGCAAATCCAAGAATGGCAATCACTTTCTGTTCCCTTCGATACTTGGAGGGATGAAATATCATGGAGGGTGGGTGCGTCCTGGTTCATTTAATTAAATAAACATATTTGTACTAAAGCGGTTTCTTTTTGGAGCTGTACAACGCCTTCGTTTATTGTTTTTTATCCATGCAGTCTCTTTTTTTGTTTTTCTATGGCTGTGTCGTCAGCGAGAAGTTGTTTGCTGACGGCAGCGGATTCGCGTGCTGAAGTGACCATGGCGGCGGATCCGATGCAGTAGTGTGGGTGGTCGCGTTCAGGCGGCTGTACAACCTGGCGTGCACGCTTTACCTCAGGTTTAGTTCACAAGTCGTAGCCATGGTAAAGTTTTCATTTAATTAAATAAACATATTTGTATTAAAGCGGTTTCTTTGTGTGGGCGCCTTCGTTCATTGTTTTTATCCATACGGGCTCGTTTACAGGTCGTAGCCATACGGGCTCGTGTTTGTATTACTAATCGTTGAGCTCCTTCCATTTGGAGCCGTGACTCCTTTGCCTCTGCTGTGTCAGAAGCGCGTTGTGGCGGCGTTCGTTCATTGTGTTTATCCATACGGGCTCGTTTTGTATTTCCGTTAGTTGAGCTCTTTCATTGTGGAGCCGTTACGTCTTTGCTTCTGGTGTGTCTGAAGCGCGTCGTAGGATCCTCCATGTATTGTTTTTATCCATGCGGCCTCGTCTTTGTTGTTCTGTGGCTGTGTCGTTCGGTAGAAGTCATTTACTGTTAGGAAGCATATTCCAACTTACACACACTGACTGCTGGCACAGTGGATTAGAGCAGGTGTAGTTTACAGGTCGTGGTATTTGGGCGCCATGCACTGACTCTGGGAACTACGGGCTCGGTTTTGTATTACAAATCGTTGAGCTCTTTCCATTTGGAGCCGTGACTCCTTTGCCTCTGCTGACACCGACTGCTGGCACAGTGGATTAGAGCAAGTGTAGTTCACAGGTTGTGTTGTTTGGGCGCCACCTACTGACTCTGGGAAGCCGCTGGGTTTGACTCTGGGGCGCTGCGGCGCAGTGCGCATGCGCATCGGTGCGTCCGCCGTCCGTGCATAAATTAAACTCTCGTTTAGTAATATAGATGCTAATCGAGTTGCATGGTGATGCACTGTGAGCATAGGTCCCACTAGAACAGTGATAGTCAACCTGGTCTCTACCGCCCACTAGTGGGTGTTCCAGCTTTCATGGTGGGCAGTAGCGGAGCAACCAAACGGCGCTGCGATTACATACTATTGTCGCCCAAAAACTAGCAGTTCGTCGTTTTATTACCCCGTAGACAAAGAATTCCATGGTTCGACGCTTCTTTCTATGACAGAAACTGCTGGACAATGGAGACACCAATTAACTCATATTTTCGTCTCGATTCCCGGATTTTAGGGTAATAGGGTGACATTCTAGGAACCCCCCCCTTGGACTGCCAAAACTAGCCGATGTCTCGCTACTTCGGCCTGATCGCAAAGAAGTGATGCCATTGGCCAACACCCGCTACATAAAATTTTATAAAACGCACAACCACGGATACTCACTAACTTAGTCTCGTCTCGACAAACTCTCGCTCAACCACGACACTTGTAACGTCCAGCAATCCTCAACTTAGAGGTACCCAGCATTTCTTACACTGTCAACACATTCATCATTTTAACGTACGAGGAGCTACAATTACTACATCCCGATCTTGACTCCCAATGGCTGTTGTTGGATCCTCATATCTTTCAACATTACGGTCTGACGAAAACCTCGCGGGATCGTGATAGCCAGCGCCTTGACTGACCATCCATGACCAACGTACGCTGTGCTGTCCAGCGACCGGAACGCCTGATCCTGCCTGACCAACGCCAGGAGACGAGAAGGACGTCTCGCATACCGGATCAGAAAAGCGCGCAGCCTTCCAAAAGTCGCGACCACGCAACAGACTTCAAGTGCATAAGTTTTGTTCACGTTACGTAAGTGAAGCTAAATCGTTACGTAATCGAAACTAAAGTCAGTACGTAGTTAGATTTCTGAGAGCAAGCACATATTTACAGCTTCAAACAAAATATTGTGAAATATCGTGAGCCCATGTCTCAAAAAAAGAAATACGCACGCGGCTGTTCGCCAGAGTATCTGAAGATGGGCTTCATAGAATCTGTTGCAAATAAACAACATCCAATGTGTTTATTGTGCCATAAGCAATGAAGCCAAGTCGATTGCGAGAACATCTTTCTACAAAGCATCCAAATGACAAGGACAAGCCCATTGAATATTTTCAGGAAATATATAAAAAATTTCATAATCATTCAACTATCGTTGCATCATTTAAGAAACAACATACAATGAACGAAGATGGATTAATTGCCACTTATCGCATTTCACAATTAATTGCAAAAAGTGGTAAAAGCTATAATATTGGAGAAACTGTAATAATACCCTCTATAAAATAATTTATCTCAACAGTAATGCATCAGGATATACCTCAAATTTTAAAAACGTTGCCCCTAAGCGAAAGCACAGTAAAGCGACGAATTGATGAAATGGCAGTTAATGTTGAAAACAAACTTATAAGTATTCACCAAAACTGTTCATTTTCCATGCAATTGGACGAATCTACCATTGCAGATAATGATGCTTTATTGATGGCATATGTACGCTATTTTGATGAAAACAATATATTACGAGAAGAAATGCTATTCGCAATAAATCTCATCACAGATACAAAAGGATTATCTATATTTAATACTGTGAAAACATGCTTTACAAAAAATAATATTCCTTTGAATAATATTGTTGCATGCGCTACTGATGGAGCACCATCAATGGTAGGTCGCTATCGTGAATTTGTTGCTTATTTGAAGCAGGAAGTGCCAAATGTTTTATGTATTCATTGTGTGGTGCACAGGCAACATCTTGTAGGAAAACATCTAAGTACAAGTCTCCATTCATCATTAACTATAATAATTCGAGCCGTAAACAAGATCAAATCCAATGCAAAGAATGATAGAATGTTTCGCCAGCTTTGCCAGGACAATAATGAAGATTTTGTTAAGTTACTTTTGCACACAGAAGTTCGGTGGCTGTCAAAGGGTACATCTTTGGCTAGATTTGTAGCATTATATGATAGTGTCATACAATTTTTTGAAAGTAATAATGAGACCAATCTGTGTCAACAGTTAAAAACAGTAAAGAATGATATTTTCAAGAGATTTAATGATGTCAATTTGCAGCTTCAAGGAGCTAATAAAACTCTTATAGGTTGCCAAAGTATTGTGCTATTATTTATTGACAAACTTGAACTACTTCGTCATAATCTATTTAAGAGAGAATTTCATCAGTTTCCTCAATTACCATCTATAAAAGATGATGTAACTCCAGAGGATATTGACAGATTCAGTAGCCACCTCAACGAACTTAAATTGGACATGGAAAAACGATTTGAAGATATTTTGAAATTGAAGGTATATGACTGGATGAAAAATCCTTTTACCGCAAATATTGAAGAGGCTGATACAACTTGCCAAGAAGAACTGTTACAAATTAGATATGATGAAGAAAGTAAACATAAATTCGACAGTGGTGGATATGAAAACCTATGGAAAAATAAAAAAATGCCGGCCTTATATCCAAATATGTGGAAAATGGTATTCAGTTTATTGATACCTTTCCCTACCTCATATCTTGTGGAATCAGGATTTAGTGCTGTTAATCATATTATGACCAAAGAAAGAGATCGCCTGAATATTTCCGAAAGCGGAGACCTTCATTTGTTCCTCACAAAAATTGAACCGGGTATTCAATATTTAGTTTCCCAGCATCAGCCTCAGGGATCCCACTAATAATTCAATTAACTAATGTAATTTCTATGTATGCAAAGTATAAATAAAAAGATAGATTTAACTATAGTAAGTTGTTTTATAAAGATTTATTCTGCCAAACTTAGCGAAAATCCAACATAAAGTACTTGGTAAGTAATTATTATTATATGCTTTAACTTGCTGTAACTCTGCTGTATAAGTTTTATAAAGTAAAGTTACTTCCCTACTTTATAAATTACCGTTACTGTGGAACCGGTGGGCGGTTAGAAAATTTTACTACTAACAGAGATACAAAAGTGGGCGGTAGGTATAAAAAGGTTGACTAACCCTGCACTAGAAGATGTCGGGTCCTCTTACCACCCTCATGGATTTTGTTTCTGACAATCTGGTCAGAAACATGCACACCATTTGCCAGCGCGGGTCATTTTATAGGGCTCTGGCAGTGAATTTCTGTTGTTCCTTGTACACAGGAGCAGATAACAATCCTGCTGCTGGGTTGATAACCTTCTACAGCCCTGTCTAGCTCTCATTGTGTAATAACCTGTCTCCTGGTATTCCCTCCATGTTCCCGAGACTGTGCTGGGATGTACAACAAACCTTCTTATGATGGCACATATGGATGTGCCATCTTAGAGGAGCTGGAGTACCTGTGTAACCTAAATCAGCTGCAGGCATTTCCTCATGCTACCAGTAGTGACCAGGGGGCCTCGTGTATAAACCATCCATTAGTGCTGGACGGTATGACCCAAATTCTATATCACGGTATTTTTCAAAATTATGCCGGTTTCACGGTATTGGACATTATTTTTTTCCGTTTTAACCACATCTTCCACTGCAGTTACTGGCTAAGAATAACCTATTCCACTGTCATGAGAATTGTACATTGTACAAAAAAACATTTTAATGTGCACACAAGTATTAATACAGGTTTGCATGGCCCCATAAAGTGATAGTTTTCAAGGGGGTGGCACTAATGAAGAGAAGGAATCACATTGCATGACAGATGCAGTCAAAATATATAGCCTTTTTATTGAACAAATTTTGCAAACAACTTAAACTAAAATTTTGACAACATATTTTCAACCATCCAAAGAGGCATTTAGACTTAGTAAAATATCCAGAGGTGCTTGTCAAAAGTTGTGGGGTGGAATGGTGGCTCTGAGGCTAAGGATCTGCGCTGGTATCCTGAAGGTTGCCGGTTCGAATCCTCGTCACTGTCAAAAGAGATCCTACTCTGCTGAGCCCTTGAGCAAGACCCTTAACCTGTAATTGCTCCAGGGGTGCTGTACAATGGCTGACCCTGCGCTCTGACCCCAAGGGGTATGCGAAAACTAACAAATTTCTAATACGAGAAATCGTATAAGAAGAAATAAAGAACAAAAAAAAAAGAAAAAAAAAAGAACATGTCTTAGAAAAGGAATAAATAGTACCGTATTTTTTGCCCCATAAGATGCACCTGACCATTAGACGCACCTAGGCTTAGAGGAGGAAAACAAGAAAAAAAATATTCTGAACCCAATGGTGTACTAATATGTTTAATAAAATATAGCAGAATAATGTATCAACCATGTAAATTCAACAGCGGTATTAAGAAACATCATCACTGTCATTAACAAATAAGGAGAGACTTTAAGGTTCAAGCACTCTTCTAGTTTTATGGAAACCCCAAGAACTCCTCATCGCTAGTGTCAGAATTTATGAAACTCAGTTGCTCACAATCACTTTTCAGGAGCACGTACCTATCATCATGTGGCATAACCTTTCCAAAGCCACCAGGGGACAAAGCACATTTGGACCAATGCTCCCTGAAGTTATATCGCCAGTCTAGTCCCATCTATATTTGTAATGCCACAAAGCCCTTCATCTTGTGTTTTGTTGTGGGTTTCCAGTTTGAAAAATGAGAATACGGTGCAAGCATAGCCCTCGATTCAAAAAATTGCTGTCTCGTCTGACAGTAGCTGAAAGGCAGCTTCAGGAAAGAACAGCCTGAAGTAGTCCAGCAGCTGGTAATCTTTAGAGTCCAACAGCAAGCCATACTGTCTTGTGAAGTCCGGTAGCCAGTTTGTCTCCCACGGATCAATGTCTAGGTATTCCTACCACACGAATCTTACCATAGGTGCATGGCTGCACCTGGGGCGGCATCGGCTGGTGTCCCGATCAGCTGATGCCAATTCCTCGCTCTCTTGTTCGATCTCCTGATCACTCTCAACAAAATCAGATTCTGAAAAATCAGAGTCCGACTCAGTGACAATGTGCAAAACATCGTCTGCTGAGTATTTTGTTTTCTGCACTCGCTTCGCTCCCTCGTGAGATGTCGATGCCATCTTGCCTTTGTTTACATTTGTTTACATTTCGCAACTCACGCACACGCAAGGATTAGATGCCGAGTCAATGAGTCTAACATTCCTCCAAGCACAGAGGGAATGCCTGTAACGTAACAGTGAGTTTTGTCGCCCTCTACCCCGGATGTCGACTTTTGTCAGGTAATACACATCATGGCCTGTGACGCAATATTCGCTCGATAAGACGCACAGACATTTCCAACCTTCTTTTGGGGAAAAAAAAGTGCGTCTTATGGTGCGAAAAATACGTTAAATATTTTTTGTAAGCCAACTACACTTTGTTAATGTTAAGAATCTCTGTCCACTGACACGTTAAAGTGAGTTTTTAAACAACTTTACCATCATTAAACTGCATAATAGGGGTGGGCGGTATGACCAAAATTCTATATCACGGTATATTTCTAAATTATCCCGGTTTCACGGTATTTGACAGTACTTTTTTCCCATGCATGAGTGGATGTTAAACACATTTTCCACTGCAATTACTGGCTAAGAATAACCTATTCCACTGTCAAGAGCATTGTACATTGTACAAAAAAAACATTTTAATGTGCACACAAGTATTAATACAGGTTTGCATTGCCCCATAAAGTGATACTTTTCAAGGGGGTGGCACTAATGAAGAGAAGGAAATCACATCGCATGACAGATGCAGTCAAAATATAGAACCTTTTTATTTAACAAATTTTGCAAAAACTTAAATTATAATTTTGACAACATATTTTCAACCATCCAAAGAGGTATTTAGACTTAGGAAAATATCCAGAAGTGCTTGTCAAAAGTTGTATTGCACTGAACATGTCTTAGAAAAGGAATAAATAAATATTTTTTGTAAAACAACTACACTTTCTGTTAATGTTAACAATCTCTGTCCACTGACACGTTAAAGTGACTTTTTAAACAACTTTACCATCATTAAACTGCATAATATTTAAACAAATAATAACAATAAAATAAATAACTGTATTATTACTGATAGTTGCACTATTACTTCAAGGCTTCAAAAGCCCTGGTGCATTACACAGTATTCACCAAATTAAAATAAAATAAAACAAGTGCAATCTTGGTGATGACAGAATTCACTGTCTTAATCTTCTTTATTTATTTATCTGGTTTGTACAATGCTATATACTGTATACGCTGCAGTTCTTTATGATATTCTGTAAGTGCCTTGTGCATGGGAAAGGCGCTATATAAATAAAATGTATTATTATTATTATTATTATTATTATGACATCTTTACCAACTGAACTATCATTTAGGCAAACTGCATTAATATGGACCTTGCTTCAAGCTAAGCTATATACATAAATAATACAACTGCAACTTGCATTTATAATTGTATTTGTGGTATAGCCCTATGGAATCGTATTAGGGCCACGGTGAAGAAAAAAAAAATACGAAAACAGGGAAGAAAAAAAAAACTATACGTGGAGAATAAAGTCGACATTTCCACTCTATTCTCATAGTTTATAATTAAAGTAGAATGTCATAAACTAAACTTGATCCTAAAATCATTGTTTAATTTACTAGATTTTCTCAAACCCCGTCATAAGTTAATGTAGCACATTAAATGCTTTGTGTTGTGTTCCCCGACCCAGTTGTCCCAGATATTCCTGCTCTCTGAACATTTAGAATTTATATCAAGTATTTATTTATATCAAGTATTTCAAGTATTTATTTATATCAAGTATTTATCTTGGCATTCTAAATGTTCAGAGAGCATGAATATCATGTGAATGGATTCTGTGCGGCGATCGCTCCCGCTGCTGGTGCCGGTGCTTCCTCTTAGTGCAGAGGAAGTCAGTTTAAGAAGCTCGGGGAACACTTAACACAAAGCATTTAATGTGCTATATAACTTATGACGGGGTTTGAGAAAATCTAGTAAATTAAATATTCATTTTACGATGAAGTTTAGTTTACGATGTTCTACTTTAATGACAAAGTACGAGAATAAAGTCAACATGTTGTCACAATATTACACAGTACCCAGGTACATTACACTGTATTGAAAACAAATAAAAGTACAACTTGGCTTGCAGTATTATCCAGTACTATAGAAACAGTATTTACACATCTGACCTTTTAAAACTAAAGCATCTCCAGGCGACAGACGTGACTCATTTTTTCAGCTCTCTGTCCATTTTCACCACGCAGCATTCCTATGCTACCGCCCACTATTTGGTGGTGTAGCAGTGAAAAAGAGCCCTAGTGAAACAAATCTGTGTTTAGATAGATAGATAGATACTTTATTAATCCCAATGGGAAATTCACAATAAATAAAAATAGAAAAATAAAAGTAGAAAAGTACACATACATATACAGTCATACACGGAGCTGCTGAAAAGGCTTCCACTCACGGCGGCGCCGGTGTAGCAGTGAAAAATGTCCCCACTTGAACAGTTTCCCGCTGCGCCACGTTCCGAACGTCGTTTAGGCAATTTAAACCGGTGTTGCGGTATAAGAAAAATCCATTTCATAAAAAAAATAAAAAACGGTTTTCAGTATGAACCGGTATACCGCCCAGCACTACTGCATAATATTTAAACTAATAAATAACAACAATACAATAAATAATAGTGCAACTTCCAGTAATAATACTATTACTTCCAAGACTTCAAAGCCTAGGTGCATTACACAGTATTCACCAAATTTAAAATGAAATAAAACAAGTGCAACTTGGTGATGACATCTTTACCAACTGAACCATCATTAAGGCAAACTGCATTAATATGGACCTTGCTTCAAGCTAAGCTATATACTTAAATAATAAAACTGCAACTTGCATTTATAATGCTATTTGTGGTATATCCGTACGGAAGCGTATTAGGGCCATAGTGAAGGAAAAAAAAAAAACTATATGTCGAGATTAAAGTCAACATTTCCACTTTATTCTCATAGTTTATTTTGTCATTAAAGTAGAATGTCGTAAACTAAACTTCATCCTAAAATCAATGTTTAATTTACTAAATTTTCTCAAACTCCATCATAAGTTAATGTAGAACATTAAATGCTTTGTGTTAAGTGTTCCCCGACCCAGTAGTTAATCGCTGTACACGCTTCTTAAACTGACTTATTCTACACTAAGAGGAGGCACCGGCAGCGATCGCTGTACAGAATACATTCACTTCATGATATTCCTGCTCTCTGAAAATGTAGAATGGTAAAATAAATTTTCATGATGAAATGCATTAAAGCAGGTATTAAACATGCACAATAGTGCTGCTCCCTCGCAGTAAGGGGTCCCTAGGTGAACGTTCAGTGTAGAGAACTTTATGGCAGGTGTGACGAGGCTCCAAAAACTGGATGTATGAATGGGTATCGCACAGGTTTAACTTAAATATTGTGTAAATATTGGGTTTGTGATCTGGTGGTCTGAGACACGAACACAGAATTCAATGCATGTTCTTCTGAGCGGGCTTTCTTTGTTGCATGCGTGCTGTCTCTGTCTGATGTACAAACCCGCAGTTCCTATCTTTCCTTTTTCTTTCTCCACATAACCAATCGCCACACGTTAAATGTCTTTGTGAAATTAAACGTAGTTATAAACTTAGACCACAGAGTGTTCAGAACTTTAAAAAAATCTTCATTATACATGTTTAATTATGCCATCCATTCAGGGCTGCGCCCATCCCAGTAAGCATTGTGTGCGAGGCAGGAGCATATCCTGAACCTGGCGCCAGCACATCACAGGGTGAATATGAGCAATACATACAATAGCAGGGTTAATATAGCATAACAAAACCCCACATCCTACATGACTTTGAAAGGAAACTGAAGCACACCGAGTAAACCCACCAGAAAAACATGTAAATTCAAAGCAAGGAACAACCGGGACCCCATTGCTGCGAGGCAGCAGTGCAACCTCCACGCCACCGTGCCCCCACATGATTAATACATGCTTTAATGCATTTCATCATGAAAATTATATCTAGTATTTATCTTAGCATTCTAAACGTTCAGGGAGCAGGAATATCATGAAATTAATGTATTCTGTGTGCTGCCTGCACCTCCTCTTAGTGCAAGAGAAAGTCAGTTTAAGAAGCACGTTCCGATTAACATGGCTCCGGGAACACTTAACACAAAACATTTAATGTGCTACATAATTTATGACGGGGTTTGACAAAATCTCTAGTAAATTTAAATATTCATTTTAAAATGAAGTTTAGTTTACGATGCTCTACTTTAATAACAAATTACGAGAATAAAGTCAACATGTCGACTTTAATCTCGACAAACGGTGAGAATAAAGTAGAAATGTCGAGAATAAAGTCAAAATGTCGACTTTATTCTCATCATAAGCGTCAAGATTAAAGTGGAAATGTCGAGAATAAAGTCAGCATGTCGTCACACTATTACACAGTACCCAGGTACATTACACAGTATTGAAAAAAAAATAACACAAGTATAACTTGGCTTACAGTATTATCCAGTAGTATAGAAAGAGTATTCACACATTTTAACATAATGGTCCACATCTGACCTTTTAAATCCAATGTATCTCCAGACAACAGACATGACTCCTTTTTCCAGCAAAAGTTCTTCTGTATCATCATTTTCAACTTTATCGTCTGCTACAACTTCAGTTTCGAAATGTTCTCTGTCCATTTTCACCGCACAATACCTCCACTACCGCATGTACTCCTTTACACACCTGTTTAGCTTAGGGCTGCAACTAATGATTATTTTGGTAGTCGACTGATCGTTCAATATTTTTAAGATTAGTCACGATTATTTCATGCCTGACTATTTTGATGCCTGCGACCTGTGGTTGCACATCCTGTTCTGGGCTTCAGTGCATGTCTTCCCTCATCTGCTCACGTCTGTCCACCTGTGAATGTCACCCTGATGTCTCTGCATTAACACGATTAAAATTAATAATAATCAAATTAAAATAACAATCAGTTAAACATATGAATTTGAAAATAATCAGATGTTTTATATTAGTGTGACCATCACAATAAAAAAGAAATACATTAAACAATACAAATTAAAGTGCACATAGTCTTTAAACAAAAAAAGTGCTTTTAACTTAACCAGAAATGGTCACTGGTGTGTCTTAAACCAGAAATGGTCACTGGTGTGTCTTAAAGTTTATAAAAGATTCAGTTTATATATTCCTGATTGCAGTGCAGGAACATGAGCAATTCAACATGCTCTGGTGTGAGGCTGGCTCTCTCCTTTGAGACAATGTTCCCAGCTGCTGAGAAGAGAAGCTCAGGAGTAGAGGTAGCAGGAATACACATGAATGATTTTGCAGACAGAGAAAGATGTTTTAATCATCACACTCTGAAGGAAAAGTGTTCTAGTTTATCACATCATGTGCCATATTATGCCAAAATAAAAAAAAATAATGGACTAAAATGTATAACAAGCTAATCTATACTAATAAAAGGCAAAGCCCTCACTCACTCACTCACTCACTCACTCACTGACTCACTCATCACTAATTCTCCAACTTCCCGTGTAGGTGGAAGGCTGAAATTTGGCAGGCTCATTCCTTACAGCTTACTTACAAAAGTTAGGCAGGTTTCATTTCGAAATTCAAAGCGTAATGGTCATAACTGGAACATATTTTTTGTCCATACACTGTAATGGAGGAGGCGGAGTCACGTATCGCGTCATCACGCCTCCTACGTAATCACGTGAACTAAAAACAAGGAAGAGATTTACAGCATGAGTCGCACGCGGGAACGAAGGTAAATGACGTTAATTTTTGACTGTCTTTTAATACTGTGTAAGCATACATATTAACACATGTGCAATTAAACGTGTGCATTTACGGGGTGATTTCTCAGGCTTAAAAGCTCACCTTTTATCAAACGCGGGAACAAAGGTAACTGACGTTGTTCACTGTCTTTTAATACTGTGTAACCATACATATTAACACATGTCCAATTAAACGTGTGCATTTACGGGGTGATTTCTCAGGCTTAAAAGCTCGCCTTATACTAAAAAGGTAAATGCAAAACTATTTTCAATCAGTTTATTGAAATGCTCCCGTTAAGGATTGCAATAACATATTCGCGAGATAAAAGAACGAAGTAGGGGGAAATGGAGGAACAGCCGCAAACAGCGAAGAGCAAAAAATTAATTAAACAATTGAGAACGGACCGAGTTAAGCATACAAGCATGTTCATAAGGGAAACAAAGCACGGTGTAAAACGTAAGTTTAAATTAACTTTATAGAAACGCTCCCGCTGCGGATTGCAATAACATATTCGCGAGATAAAAGTTTAATGAGAAGACACGAGGTATAAACGAACCACACGCCGTGGCGCAACGTTAGGGGCAACAGTTTCAACCATTCTATGATCTGCTTCTCGCAACATCCGCACATGGCGGATGTTAGCCGACTTGCTGACCGCAACGTTAGGGGCTTCAACTATGGCGCTGACGCCACATCTCAGTGCCAACACTTTGCAGACTCTACTTAAAAGACACGCCCTCCTCACTGGACAGTTAAAAACACCAATCAAACTAACGATGACATCAAGTATTACCCAATCAAAAGTAGGAAAGGAGGCATCTTCATAAAATGCGTGTGGGATGATTTGCATGAGACGCTGCTTTAAAAAAAAAATGATAAAAAAAATACGGGATAAATCCCGTCCAGTATTGATTGAAAACGGGACGCGCAATT